>NC_044021.1:28405000-28555659 GCF_900496995.4 Aquila chrysaetos chrysaetos | reverse complement strand
AATGGCCAAATAAAGCCCATACGTACCTTAAGGAGACTGAAGGTCCTTCCCAGGAAGGCCCTGCAAGAAGGGGGAGTGTGTAAGTCCTTTAGAAACTGGGCTGGAGATGGCACTCCTCAGTTGATAAAAGCCACATCCTATGAGGGCTGTGACTGTGGTCAGTAACCCTCCCGTGAGGAGTTTTTTCCCCAAAGACAGCTCAGAAGAGGAACATTTCCTGGGAATGTTGCACCTTACCACAACACAAAAGGACATCCCTGAATGCTCCTTTGCCTTGGCAGACTTTGGTTTAACCACAGGAAAGAGGTACCTATTCTTCAAGAGAACATAGAATCACCTGAACTGCCAGAATCAGGCACAGGCTCGGACGGAGCCAGGACTGCATCTGCTCGTAGCTGCAGTATCAGTACCTTCTCCAGAACCTGGAGAGACCTCTTCCTTCTGACTCCACGTTTCCCTTGTTTACCATTTGCTCCAGCTGCTGCAGTAGCTGCACCGCACCCTCAGCCTGACCGGTTCCTGTTCTTTGTTCAAGGTTAGATCCCACAGGTGCCCCTGTAAGAAACAGCAGCAAGAACAAAAACACAAGCTCGCTCTCTCCACACTCCCTGCAGGCTCAACGGCAGACCCTGAAACCAAGAGGTGGGTCCAGACTCTGACTGATGTGAAGCCTGGCAGTTTTCAAAGCAATCACAGTGCAGATTGGTTTGGAGGTAGGCTCCCATCTCACAGCCCAGCTCCGAAAGAGCTACGTAGCCTGGCTCTATGGGTGGGAATTGCTTACAGCCAAAATCATTGCTGACCTACTGCCCTATGGTGGTTCTAATTCCTAGTCTCATGTGCTGGAAAATACCAAACACCACTTTTAAAGGAAAACTAATACCAATGTCATCCTTGCAGCTTTTGATTTCATATGACCAATTCAAATGAAACAAGACAGGAATTCCTTACTTACACAAACTAACTCGGTTACAGCCCACAGTAAGGGATGCTGGACTAAACTCACGCTCATTTTCTTTGGAGGAATTCTGAAAGGAAAAGGAACCCAAGAACTGTCACTCCGTGTAAAATTCTATTCTACAGGAGATCTTTGTTTCTTTGCTTGCTTGCCTGCAGAACTAAAAGGCAAGGTCTACTCTCTTGTTCTGTGACTTTATTTTCTTTCCTGCTACTGTGAGGACCTTCTTCATCAATATCTTTCTACCCCTCCCTCCTCAGGACATTCCCAGGCCTAACATAAAGCTGGAATTCATTGACTAGACTTTAATATAGCAGGTAGACAGTGAAAGAGGAACAGCAGCTATGGCACAGACAGAGATTTTAAAAAACATCGACAGAGGTGCTGTGGGAAATAACAGCCGCTGGACAATACAGGCCCCTAGACATCAGCCCTGCTAAGACACACATTCATAAGAAGCAGAGTAACAGGGCAGGGACAAAAGTGAAAAGTGCCAGAAGCAAGAGGTGAGCCAGGAATACACATTAGCAAGGCTATCAGCAATACAAAGGACCACAAACAACAAAACCACCACGTAAGCTTCTTCAGGAGGAGGTAAAACAACTTTGTCACAGAGATAAGAGAAGAATAGATCCCTCCCTGATGGTGCTTCTCTTGCACTAAGCTCAGGTTCACGTGAAATTCCAAACTTCAGATGGCCAGAGATCTTTGCAGTTTAGTCTCCCAGTTCTTTCTTCCTTGGACTTCTACTGGTGCTCTTGGTAAGCAGAAAGATGCACAGGCTCAACTCCAATCATCCTGACCAGACAGCCTCCTGTCAAAATCGCAGGCCTAGAAGGCATTTGGATGAGAGCTGAAAATGCAATCTATTCAACACCCATGCGACTGCGGCACTTCCATGCTCCTCCTTCTGAATCGACTGCCAGTGCTGTAAAGTCAGTCCTACGTGTACTAAGCAGACAGATTTCCTTCATGTTTTAACAAGACCCTTCCCTTTTCGAGATGCACTCTAAAACACCAGCTGGATTTGGATCCAAAGTCATACACTGCTGATAAACTGAACAAGAGCCCCAGAGGAATGATCAGGCACTACTGAGATGTTTTTTCCTAAACCTGATCTTTCTTCTCATCCTGAATACCAAAAGAAAACAAATGGAAAGCAAACCAAATGGAAGGCATGTCACAGAAGCACCTGGCTCTGATCTCCTAAAAATGCACATGAGGGAGAGGTCATCTGCTCAGTATTCCATGCGGTGCTCCTGACATCTGGTCTGGTATTCATAAAGACACCAGTTTGTGTCTGGAGCTCCCTCTCAGTGTAACAGTGCCCTGACTAGTGCAAATTGCAGGTACAAGTCATGGTGGCACAAGCATCTCTTCTGGAGAAGGTTCTTCTCACCTGAACTGGTATTTGCCGAGTTGATGATTCACTCATCATAGTTCCAGTTTACCTGGAAAGAGCTCAGGACATGTCCTCCCACATCAGTTAACACAATAGGACGTTACGGTGATGTCTGCCACCTACCACATCATTGTTCAGGGTCCAACATGCTAACCCAGAGCTCCAGCTTCCAAGGACCCTAATGTTTGGGAAATTCAGCCACTGTACAAGGAGCGGAGGCATTCTGGGGACAGCGATTATAGCAAAGCGGGGAATAGAAAAAAGCATCTTTCAGAGGATGACCTTTATCCCACCAACAGAGTGTCTGGAACACCTGAGGAAAGAAGCCAGAAAGGGCATGGGTAGAGAGACCTGTCACTAATCCTGCAAAGGTAAGCTGAGGGGAAAAAAAGGGGATACAGGTTTTGGAGACAAATCAGCCTGCTTGTTTTAGAGAAGTTCTTCTGTACTGAAGGCGCCTGAGGAGTTATCAGGCAGTCTCCTTCCTATCTTGAAAATCCAACAAACCTGTCAAAAACCCCTCTTCTGAAAGAAAGTTTTGGGCTTACAACAAGGTGAGGGCTGTTTCAATACAGGAGTTTACCTGTGCAGGCTGAAGGTAACCATGCAACTAGCAGCACCTGAAATTGCAGGCCACTGTATATGCTGGGGATCCCTGCAGAGCAATTGCATTGAGATTGGCCCTTTGAAACCAGTCCTGCAGGAGCAAGCAGGCAGTATGCCCTGGCCAGCAGGCAGCAAGCCCACAGATGATATTTGCGTAAAGGCTCAGCCAGTTGTGGAGAGGTCCAAAAGGTTTCTGAAATGGGGGCAGCACGTCATCATGCAGAAACACGCAGAAATCTGGGCATCTGATGCAACTGTTCACCTCCCAAGGAATGGTGGGAGAAGAAGCTGTTCCTTTTATACTACCAGGCAACTTCCTTTGTGCACAACCCCAAGAGGAGTAAGTTTGCCTCCTCGGAGAAGACTCTCTCCAAAAAGCTGGAGAGGGAAGGCAGCCAGGAAGGCAATAGTGTGGCAGGGGTTTGAATTAAATGCAGAATGGCTATCAGGGTCCAGAAAATGGATGAAATGCACTGGGAGGATGGGCAACAGCCAGGAGGAGGAGAACAGGGAGGTGAGGGAAGACCCTCTTACCTAAAGGGTGTGCCTAACAGCAGTGCTGTCAGAGCAGCCTTTTAGCTTGTGGGCTAAAAGAGAAAGAATCTCGCCCTCCTGACAAGGTCTCTGGAGAACAGTGGGTTTAGAAAGCAACTGCCAATCCCTCTGGAACAATCCTGTCGTAAATCTGCCTTCTGATGACATAGCGAGAAAAACCATGACACTGTTTCAAGAAGAGGGAGATGCCTGCAAGGCCATCTGCACAGAGGAAGGACACTGGTGAGGAGTGGCAAGTACTCGCACCGAAGCCAGTGTCAAGGTGTCAGCACCCACTGTTGGCCCTTCATGGAGTTCTGCACAATGGGGCATGTGAGGTAAAAGAGGACTGGAGTTTCTTGAAGACAAGGCAGGGCATCCTTCAGGTTCAGCTCTGAGAGGCTAAGCTCACCCCTAGAGTTTGTCGCTTCACAGTCAGAAAAGCCTGTGTCGGCTCCTGGTAAAACTCATCCTGTGGCTAAGCTTGATGAGCAGGAATCACAAATGTCTCCATGCAGGTGAAAAGGTGAAAAAAGTTACCTGAAAGGCATTTTTATGCTTCTTAAGAAGCATATTTTATGCTTCTTATGCCACTTTAAGAATCTAGGACTAAACAGATGCTGTTGTCTCTTTCTGAATGTTCTGTAGCTTACCGTTTCAAATCCGTGCTTTGCTTTACTCGTATGGCGAACACACTTGGCTCCAGTTCTAAAAATAAGTCAAACAGGGTAAGAACTGAGTTTACCAAAAGCCACAAAAAGGAAGCAATCTTGTAAATGGCTAATCAAGTATTTCATTAGAAAGCAGGGTTTTAGTACCTCCCTCTAGCCAACAAGATAGATACCCTTAATCTGTACTCATGTTTCAAAGTCTCATTTCAAAAATGAAAATAGGCACTCACTCCAGTATTAGGCTTTCTGCTTTTCTAGTAAGCCCAACAAGCAGTTGAAAAAACAGAGAGAAAAAAAGAGAAAAACAGCGTGACGTGACAGGGAAAGGCGGATGAGCAGCGAGCTGAGAAAGCTTGCAAATCCTACAAGATTACTGACACAAAGAGAAGGGCAGGTAGCAAAGAACCATAGAAAGATCTTACAAGACTTGGTCGTGGAGCAATAAAATGGCAGAGAGGTACGAAGCGATGCAGATGGGGAAAAACAGTCCTGGCTTCACACACAAAATAGCGCTCTTGGAGCTGATCAGCGTCACCTGGAGATTCCAATAGCTCAACACTCAATAGCGCTCCAAGAAAACCCAAATCCAAATGTCTCATGAGGACTTACGAGCAAAAGAGCTTGTCCAAAAAGAAAAAAAAGATCAAGAAGTGGTCTGACTACAGTAGGCAAACTCCTTCCCAGGGTGGGAGGAATGCTCAGACTGAATGCTCAGCTCTTCAGTCTAACAGAGTAATCACAAAAAAACGATAGAAGGCTTGAAGTTGACGCCTGACTGGTTTAATTTTGAAATCAAGAATACACTTTAGAATTATTAACTGTTTTAATCTTTTCTAGAATAACGTAACTGCTGGGACAGGACACAGGACTAAGAGAGAACTGCCAGACTGGACCATGAAATAGCCCTCTCTGGCCTTGTATTTTATGAATCTACAACTCACGCCTTGGCTAAGAGAGATAAGAAAGCATTCTGGATACTGGTCTCAATCTTCACTCATGTCCAGCAGTTTTATTGTGACTGGAAACTGATCGGGGGGTGGGGAATGAAAAGACTATATCTGTATGAGCAGGAAAAGAACTGGCTTCCGACTTCTCCCATTATATTCTCTGCATGAAATACATATGGGAATTGAGTAGAATATAAGGCAACAAGGGAGATGATTTGACATGGTCTGTGCATCGCCATGGAAGGCGAAAGGTGAGAATAAACACTTCCGACCACAATGCTGGATCTGGGACTCTCTACCACATACTTGTGAATATTAAGTACAGACGTGAATCTTCTGTTTTTAAAAGCTATGCTCCATGAAAGAAAGAAGCCTGCCAGACTATAACTAAGAACGGCCTTGCCTCTGAAAGGTAATCAAGAACTAAGCTTGCAGTTAGCCAACACGAGCCCGCATTGCACCCTCGCGCTGAAGGTGGCCAACAACACTCTGAGCTGCGTTAGGAAGAGTTTTGCCAGCAGCTCGAGGGAGGTGATCCTTCCCCTCTGCTCTGGGCTGCTGAGGCCAGTCTGTGTGCTCCATCCAGACTGGGCTCCCCAGGACAAGACTGGGGTGACCCCAGCAAAGGGCCACAAGGGTGATGAAAGGACTGGAGCACTCTTCATATGCAGGGAGGCTGGGAGAGCTGGGACTGTTCAGCCTGGAGAAGGCTCAGGGGGCTCTTATCAATGTACACCTGATGGGAGGGAATGAAGAAGAGGGAGCCGGGCTCTCCTCAGCAGCGCCTTCTGGCAGGACAAGAGGCAAAGGGCACAAACTGCAAAACATGAAATTAAAGCTGAACACAAGAAAAAAACTTTCTGACTGAAACTGTGGTCAAGCACTGCAACCAGTTGCCCACGGAAGTTGTGGTGTCTCCACCCTTGGAGTCCACTCACAACCTGAGGGGACACGTCCTGGGCAACCTGCTCTGGGTGACCTTGCTTGAGCAGGAGGGGTTGGACTCGATGATATCAAAGGTCCCCAAAACCTCAATGGTTCTGTGAAAGTGTGGTGGGTTGACCCTGGCTGGACGCCAGGTGCCCACCAAAGCCATTCTATCACTCCCCCTCCTCAGCTGGACAGGGGAGAGAAAATATAACAAAGAGCTTGTGGGTCAAGATAAGGACAGGAAAGATCACTCACCAATTACCGTCACGGGCAAAATAGACTCAGCTTGGGGAAAATTAACTCACTTTATTACAAATCAACCAGAGTAGGGTAATGAGAAATAAAACCAAATCTCAGAACACCTTCCCTCCACCCTTCCCTTCTTCCCGGGCACAGCTTCACTCCTGGATTCTCTACCAACCCCCCCCCCAGCGGCACAGGGGGACGGGGAATGGGGTTTACGGTCAGTTCATCACACGTTATTTTCTGCCGCTTCATCCTCCTCAGGGGCAGGACTCATCACACTCTTCCCCTGCTCCAGCGTGGGGTCCCACCCACGGGAGACAGTCCTCCACAAACTTCTCCAACATGGGTCCTTCCCATGGGCTGCAGTTCTTCACGAACTGCTCCAGCATGGGTCCTTTCCACAGTGTGCAGTCCTTCAGGAGCACACTGCTCCAGCGTAGGTCCCCCATGGGGTCACAAGTCCTGCCAGAAAACCTGCTCCGTGGGCTCCTCTCTCCACAGATCCGCAGGTCCTGCCAGGAGCCTGCTCCAGCGTGGGCTTCCCACGGGGTCACAGCCTCCTTTGGGAACCCACCTGCTCCGGCATGGGGTCCTCCCCTGGGCTGCAGGAGGACAGCCTGCCTCACCATGGTCTTCATCACCACGGGCTGCAGGGGAATCTCTGCTCCAGCACCTGGAGCATCTCCTCCCCCTCCTTCTGCACTGACCTTGGTGTCCACAGGGTTGTTTCTCTTACATGTTCTCACTCCTCTCTCCGGCTGCCGTTTCTGTCTGTCCCAACTTTTTTCCTTCTTAAAAATGTTTTCACAGAGGCGTTACCACTATCACTGATTGGCTCGGCCTTGGCCGGTGGCGGGTCTGTCTTAGGGCTGGTATTGGCTCTCTCGAACATAGGGGAAGCTTCCAGCAGCTTCTTACAGAAGCCACCCCTGTAACCCCCCCCCCCCCCCCCCCCCCCCCCCCCCCCTACCAAAACCTTGCCACACAAAGTCAATACAGAAAGCCACAGACAGAGATCTCTGCCTCAAGCCAAGAGGCAGCAGTCATCAGCCAACTCAGAGGAACAGGCTGGGAGGCAGCTAGAAAACTGTTCCCAGGTCCTCCCTTGTCATCCCTGCCTCAGCTGTGCAAGCCAGTGCACTGCTTTATTGAGCTGCCCAGTTCTCATCCCGCTGTGATTCTACAGCTAATGTTAACACAAAGGAGTGAGACGGGAAGAGCTCTAGTTAATGGCATGGGAACCTGAAAGCACAGGACAACTTTTCTCCAAACGTGGGCAATGCTGCTTAGATTCTGTCACCTATGGAAGAGAAGGAAGAAGACAAACGGGCCAAAGGTTTACTCAGGAATGAAATATGAGGAAGGTGCAAGAGACATCAAAAACATTGATATGTGCCCTGGAAGACTATTTTGTAGTCAACTTGATGCCTTGAGTAAAGGCTGGAGTTAAAGTACTCCATTGTATTTTAATATGTGCTTGCTTAAGCGACTTTGAAACTTCTAACATATAAGAAAACCTTGAAGTTTGTTAACAATATGCACAAATAGATAAGAAGCCTTAAGTTCTGCTGAGCTTTGTGATTAAAACCTGCCAGGACCAGCAAATTGGGAAAAAGAGATGAACCATCTGAGAAATAATCCGGTATTTGTACTCAGCATTTCTGTCACCTCCGTACTTCGGGAGCCATCTAGTGGAAACTATTAATACTCGGGAAGCTAAACTATGGGGGAGATACCTTCTCCACCAGGCTAATTACAATAGCGTTTGAAAATTTTGCAAATTTTTAATATCCTTGGGATGTTGAAACCAGTATGGTCCTATTGCTAGGAACCAGCATGTTCCTGAATGTGGTTCAGGTCTTGTTTAGGTTTAAAGAAGTATTGAAAAATACCACCCAGAGACCAACCCCCGCGACAGGTACTATAGCTACTCAGACTCTGGTGGCAGACCCTGTGGCCACTCACAGCTCCGCAACTGTGGCTACTCAACCCCCACAACAAGCATTGTAGCTACTCAGACCCCGGTGACAGGCACTGCAGCTGAACCAGAGAAACAACCAGTGCCAGTATCAGTTGCCCCTACAGAGAAGAAGAAATATAAAAAAATCAGTTTGCTTAGTGAGGGATGAAGATGAACCAGGGTCATCACAAGAACAGGAGGAAGAGGCAGAACCAGAGGTAATCACCCGGTCTCTATCCCTGAGTGAGCTGCGAGGTATGAGAAAAGATTTCAGCCGTCATCCAGGCGAGCACATTATCACCTGGCTGCTCCAATGCTGGGATAACGGAGCCTGTAGCTTGGAATTAGAGGGTAGGGAAGCCAAGAAGCTGGGATCCCTGTCTAGGGAATGGGGCATTGACAAAGCAATGGGAAAAAAGGCACAAGCCCACAGCCTCTGCAGGCGACTCCTGTCAGGCATGAGGGAAAGGTACCCCTTTAAGGAAGATATTGTATGTCTTCCAAGCAAGTGGACTACCATGGAGAAAGGTATCCAGTACCTGAGGGAATTAGCCATGTGGCAGATGGTTTATTATGACCCAGATAATGCACAGTTACCCATAGATCTGGATGAAGTCCACTGCACACAACCCACATGGTGGAAGTTTACACAGAGTGCACCATTGTCGTATGCCAACTCATTGGCAGTGATGGACTCGTGGGCCTTTGGTATAGCTGCCTTGGAGATGGAGGAAATTGAGCAGCTGTCCATCTTGCCCAGTCTTTCAGAGAATCCTTCTGTTGTGGGGTTGCTGAGGGTTGAAGAATAACAGGTGCCAATTGCTACCATGATGTTGCACCGGCAGCAATATTGCACGGAGACTCCCTGATTCGCATCCATACGCAGATTCATCACCTGGAAAGCCAAGGGGTGATCAGTAGGACCCGCTCACCTTTTAACAGCCCCATATGGCCAGTGCGAAAGTCTAATAGAGAATGGACATTAACGGTAGACTATCATGGCCTGAATGAAGTCACGCCATTGTTGAGTGCTGCTGTGCCGGACATGCTAGAACTTCAATACGAATGGGAGTCAAAGGCAGCCAAGTGGTATGCCACAATTGATATCATTAATGTGTTTTTCTCAGTGCTTCTTGCAGCAGAGTGCTGGCCACAGTTTCCTTTCACTTGGAGGGGCGTCCAGTACACTTGGAATTGACTGCCCCTGGGTGGAAACACTGTCGCACTTTCTCCGCTGCGACAATCTAGGGAAAACAACACATCGCCAGGGACTCGCCCTGGGGAGGAAACGGACCAGCACAGATACTGTGGATCAAACTATTTCTCTGTTTATTAACTGCGCAACACTCGGTTATATGTGTTTCTAGTATCTACTCACGCATAAGCCATTTGTTGATTGGTTAACATGTGTCGTTCACGCGCTTAAACAATAGTCTAATTGGATAAAGTCTTCTAATCACGCGAATAGTTTCCTCCACCTGCATGCTGTCTTGCACTCTGTCTTCAGTCACATCGCCCTCCTGTTATCAGTCACGTACGCCCAACCTTGTTCTACTTTTTGTGCATTCTTCAGCAAGCTCATAATAATTGTGCCTTTGTGCAGTTAGCAAACTTACAACAACAGTTGTGCCTTGTGCAGTTTCCTTCGTCCTCCCGCAATTTCTCCCACAAATTCTCCCACAAACACAGCCCCACCATTAGCCATGGACTGATCCAGAATGTGCTGGAAAAGCATGAAGCTCTGGAAAACCTGCAATACATCAGTGACTTCATTGTATGGGGTAATATGGCAGAAGAAGTTTTTGAGAAAGGGAAGAAAATATTCAAAATCCTTCTGAAAGCTGGTTTTGTCATAAAACAAAGTAAAGTTAAGGGACCTGCACAGGAGATCCAGTTTTTAGGAATAAAATGGCAAGATGGACATCATGAGATCCCAATGGATGTGATCAACAAAATAGCAGCTATGTCTCCACTGACTAGTAAAAAGGAAATGCAAGCTTTCTTAGGTGTCGTGGGTTTTTGGAGAATGCATATTCCAAATTACAGTCTGATTGTAAGCCCTCTCTATCAAGTGACCCGGAAGAAGAATGATTTTAAATGGGGCCCTGAGCAACAGCAAGCCTTTGAACAAATTAAATGGGAGATTGTTCATGCAGTAGCCCTTGGGCCAGTCTGGGCAGGAAAAGATGTTAAAAATGTGCTCTATACTGCAGCTGGGGAGAATTGCCCTACCTGGAGTCTCTGGCAGTAAGCACACAGGGAGATGTGATGTTGTCCCCTGGGGCTTTAGGGTTTGGAGTCAGGGATACAGAGGATCCAAGGCTCACTGTACTCCAACTGAAAAGGAGATATTAGCAGCATATGAAGGAGTTCGAGCTGCCTCAGAAGTGGTTGGTACTGAAACACAGCTCCTCTTAGCACCCCGACTGCCGGTGCTGGGCTGGATGTTCAAAGGTAGGGTCCCTTCTACACATCGTGCAACTGATGCTACATGGAGTAAGCAGGTGTGGAATGACTGATGGAGGTGACTTATTGATATGTGTGTCCCCCCCCCTTAAGGGAAGGTAAACCTCCAGGGTGGAATGCAGTGGCTATGTGTCCTAGTTTCAGCTGGGATAGAGTTAATTGTCTTCCTAGTAGCTGGTACAGTGCTATGTTTTGAGTTCAGTATGAGAAGAATGTTGATAACACTGATGTTTTCAGTTGTTGCCAAGTAATGTTTAGACTAATGTCAAGGATTTTTCAGCTTCTCATGCCCAGCCAGAGAGAAAGCTGGAGGGGCACAAGAAGTTGGCACAGGACACAGCCAGGGCACCTGACCCAAACTGGCCAACAGGGTATTCCATACTGTGGGACGTCCCATCTAGTATAGGAACTGGGGAGTGGGGGCGGGGAATCGCCGCTCGGGGACTAGCGGGGTGCCGGTCGGCGGGTGGTGAGCAATTGCACTGCGCATCATTTGTACATTCCAATCCTTTCATTATTGCTGTTGTCATTTTATTAGTGTTATCATTATCATTATTCGTTTCTTCTTTTCTGTTCTATTAAACTGTTCTTATCTCAACCCGTGGGTTTTGCTTCTTTTTCCCAATTTTCTCCCCCATCCCACTGGGTGGGGGGGGAGTGAGTGAGTGGCTGCATGGTGCTTAGTTGCTGGCTGGGGTTAAACCACGACAATATGCAAAGAATCTGTTCCATAATAATTCCCTAAGCAACATAACCTGCAACCTTAGATGTTAGCAACACCAAGGGAGCTTGGTATGTTGACCTTAAAAGAAGCAACACGGAGGGTGGAGCAGAGTGGAGACTCGGTGGCCAGGCTCTGTCATATCATCGCAGGGATAGGGAACTGGAACAATAGGAACAAGAACAGAAGTTCTCTGCATCAAGTTCACCTAAAGCAAGGAGGTGAAATAATGGGGGTTCTGTGAACCTACTGCCCTACTTCTGATTTATATCATAAGTGTCCCATTCTGGAGTACTGACACGGAACTTTGCTCATTATAATCTCATTATAATACCAAAACACACCTCCATCCCAGAAGCTACCTGCCTTCAAGGTGCAACTACCCCTCACTGAGCATGCACTCTGAATTTTCTCTAGTGTATGCCTTGAAAAGTAAAGCAAGGAGACCTTACACCAATCGTAACAGAGGTACATTTATGTGACTAGAGTGACTCAAGCTCTAGTCAAGAGTGATTAGAGTCACTCAAGCTCCTCCTAAAAGTAAGAAAATATAAAAGGGTATAAGAGAGTAGGAATGCTAGAGAAGATACCACCATAGACAAGTTGGGAGGACATCGCTGACTTCTGGGATCAGTCGACAGGCTGAAGCTATCCTCCCCCTGCACAGGGATGCCTATTGGGTAAGATTCGAACCCTTGGTTATAACCAGAGCTTCCCCGGGAAACTTAGAAATCTCTGTAGAATTTTTCCATAATTTAACATACTTGTAGTTGACTGTATTATTATTTGCATGTGCTTTGCAGACACCGTATTTATCACGGGCAATCCAAAAGAACCTGTACTGTTGCTTTAATAAACTGCACTGCTCATTAATCTAGCTATGAAAGTTTGTTAACGTGACCAAACTCCCTAACTCTGGTAATTCTAGTGTGTTGAATGCAGCTAAGCTGAGAGTGCAGTGTGCTATTAGTGCATCTCTCATCGTGATAGTTCAACATATTGAACACAACCGGACTTATAGCGTTGAATTGGACATCACTCAGAAATTAAACCTAGCTGCCCCCAGCCCCTCTGATATCTGAGGACAAGCTGGAATGCAAGGGGGTTTATTTTCTGCCAAACTTCTTTACCCTTTAAGGTAACAGTGGGTTGCACTGATCACACAATGGACTTGCATAGGAAACCCCAGTCGCCCAGGAATTTTGGAAGTGATCATGGACTGGCCAGAAGGCAAAGATTTTGGAATGTCGCCAGAGGAGGAGGTGACGCATGTTGAAGAGGTCCCACTGTATAATAAACTGTCAGAAAATGAGAGGCAATATGCCTTGTTCACTGATGCATCCTGTCGCATTGTAGGAAAACATCGGAGGTGGCAGGCTGCTGTATGGAGTCCTATGCAACAAGTCGCAGAAACTGCTGAAGGAGAATGTGAATCGAGTCAGTTTGCAGAGGTGAAAGCCATCCAGCTAGTGTTAGCTACTGCTGAAAGAGAAAAGTGGCCAGTGCTCTATCTCTATACTGACTCATGGACGGTGGCAAATGCCCTGTGGGGGTGGTTACAACAATGGAAGCAGAGCAACTGGCAGCACAGAGGTAAACCCATTTGGGCTGCCAAACTGTGGCAAGATATTGCATCCCAGCTAGAGAATCTGGTTGTAAAAGTACGTCATGTAGATGCTCACGTACCCAAGAGTTGGCCCATTGAAGAACATCAAAACAACCAGAAGGTGGATCAGGCTGTCAAGATTGAAGTGGCTCAGGTGGACCTGGACTGGCAATGTAAGGGTGAATTATTCATAGCTCGGTGGGCCCACGACAGCTCAGGCCATCAGGGAAGAGATGCAACATATAGATGGGTTCATAATGGAGGGGGTGGATCTGCCCATGCGCACTATCGCACGAGTTATCCATGAATGTGAAACGTGCTGCAATTAAGCAAGCCAAGCAGTTAAAGCCTCTGTGGTATGGAGGACAATGGCTGAAATATAACTATGGGGAGGCCTGGCAGATTGACTGTATCACACTCCCACAAACTCGCCAAGGCAAGTGCCATGTGCTTACAATGGTGGAAACAACCACCGGATGGCTGGAAACACATCCCGTGCCCCATGCCACCGCCTGGAACACTATCCGGGGCCTTGAAAAGCAGGTCTTATGGCAACACGGTACCCCAGAAAGAATTGAGTCAGACAACAGGACTCATTTCCGAAACAACCTCATAGACACCTGGGCCAAAGAGCATAGCATTGAGTGGGTGTATCACATTCCCTATCATGCACCGGCCTCCAGAAAAATCAAAGGATAGAATGGACTGCTGAAAACTACACTGAGGGCAATGGGAGGTGGGACCTTCAAACATTGGGATACACCTTTAGCAAAAGCCACCTCGTTGGTTAATACTAGACGATCTGCCAATCGGGGTGGCCCTGCCCAGTCAGAACTTTTATGTACTGTAGAAGGGGTAAAGTCCCTGTAGTGCACGTAAAAATTATGCTAGGGAAAACCATCTGGGTTACTGCTGTCTTAGGCAAAGGCAAACCCGTTCATGGGATTGCTTTTGTTCAAGGACCTGAGTGCACCTCGTGGAGGATTGGAAGTCCGATGTGTGCCCCAAGCAGATTTGATTTTAGGTGAGAAAAGCCAATAGATTAAATTTTATGATGATTGCTATATAATCCTGCCACTCTGTGTCATCATTATTATAATTGTTATATACTATATCCATGGTATTACAGTAAAAATCACTTACATTAATGAAGAATGAACTTTGATAAAAACGAGCAGAGCACAGTGGTAGCGGAACCGGGACTGACTTCAGCCTGTAACAATCCAACACTACACACCATCCTCCTGCTGCGCCCAATGTCACCCACCCGCTGCACCGCACCAAAGCCCGATCCAGTTCTCCTGACTGAGCTGACTTTGCATGATCCCTCCTGCCCAGACAGACTGTTATGACAGATGGAGCCCAAAGTCATGGACTGAATGAACTCAACAGACATTTGATAGAAACAACCCATAGACTGCAGGAATGATATCTGTGTGTATATATTTAAAGACAGGAAAAGTCATGGTGATTAATTGGAAAGGTATCAGGAAGTGTGGGATCTGGGCATGATGTAAATGGTATAGAATAAAGGGTGGATATTTTCCTGGTTTCAGCTGGAATAGAGTTAGTTTTCTTCTTAGTAGCTGGTACGGTGTGTTTTAGATTTAGCGTGAGAATAATGTTGATAACACACAGATGTGTTTGTTGTTGTAAAGTAGTGCTTATCCTAAGTTAAGGATTTTTCAGTTTCCCATGCTCTGCCAGTGAGCAGGTACACAAACAAGAAGCTGGGAGGGACCATGGCCAGGACAGCTGACTCGAACTAGCCAAAGGGATATTCCATACCATATAGCGTCATGCTCAGTATATAAACCATGGGAGTTGGCCAGGAGGGGCAATCACTGCTTAGGAATCTGTCAGCAGGTGGCGAGCAACTGTGTTTTGCATCACTTGTCTTTTCTTGGGTTTTATTTCTCTCCCTTTTTTTTTTTATAAATTTTATAATATTTGTTTTCATTACAACATCATCATTATTATTATTATTATTGGTTATTTTACTTTAGTTATTATATCATTCTTATCTCAAACCATGAGTTTTAATTTCCTTTTCCAATGCTCCTCCCCATCCCGCTGGTTGGGAGCCGAGTGAGTGAGCGGCTGCATGATGCCTAATTGTTGGCTGGGCTTAAACCACAGCAGGCTGTGAAAGGGCTGCCAAGGGAAGGTAAGGCCATCATGAAATTTCAGTCTTAGCACATTCCATGTGGAAGCAGTCACTGGACATTTTCAATTTTGGAGCTAGGCTTGGGAAAGAGTGAGAGAGAGTGACGGCATTGTTAGGTGGCTAGGCAAGCAGAGACCTGTAACTTTGGGGGGGCTGTGAAAGGGTTGCCAAGGGAAGGTGAAGGCCAGCAACAACTTTCAGTCCTGGTACCTTCCGTGTGGGAGCAGTTGCTAGATATTTTCAATTTTAGAGCTGGGCTCTGGTGAGAGTGAAAGTGAGGGGACTGTTAGATGACTGAGCATGTGTAGAGTCCCAGTGTTGGTGGTGCTATGAAAAGGCTGCCAAGGGAATGTGAGGCTAAGCATGAGGTTTCAGGTCTGGCTCTGGTTCTGAGCTGCAGTATGCTCAACAGCAATGTGCCCTGGCAGCCAAGAGGGCAAACCACGCCCTGTGGTGCATTAAACACAGCATAACCAGCCAGTCAAGAAAGGTGATTAACCCACTGTATTTAGTGCTGGTGCGACCTCACCTTGAGTATTGTGTATGGTTCTGGGCCCCACCATTTAAAAAAGATGTTAAGGTACATGAATGTGTCCCAAGATGGGTAACAAAGCTGGGGGGAAAGGGGCTGGAAGGCTGGAAGGCGTGTCCTATGAGGAGTGGCTGAGGACGCTGGGTTTGTCTAGTTTGGAGAGAAGGAGGCTGAGGGGCGACCTCACTGCTCTCTCCAGCTTCCTGAGGACTGAGGAAGTGGAGAGGGAGGTGCTGAGCTCTTCTCCCTGGCACCCAGTGCCAGGACATGTGGGAATGGCTCAAAGCTGCTTCCGTCAGGGGATGTTTGGACTTGACATGAGGAAACATTTCTTTACTGAGAGGGTGGTCAAACCCTGGAACAGGCTTCTTGGTGAGGTGGTTAATGCCCAAGACTGTCAGTGTTTAAGAGGCATTTGGACAATGCCCTTAATGCCATGCTTTATCTTTTGGTCAGCCCTGAAGTGGTCAGGCAGTTGGACTAGGTGATTGATGTAGGTCCTTCCAACTCTTCTCTTCCCTTCCCTTCTCTTCTCCTCTCCTCTCCTCTCCTCTCCTCTCCTCTCCTCTCCTCTCCTCTCCTCTCCTCTCCTCTCCTCTCCTCTCCTCTCCTCTCCTCTCCTCTCCTCTCTTCTCTTCTCTTCTCTTCTTCTCTTCTCTTTAGAAGAGAACTAGAAGCTGTGGTTTGGGGGTCAAGCCGCTTGGCCTGTGCGGTGACTGTGGTCACATACACAATTTGGCCAGTGACAACCATCACGTACACACTTCAGTCAAAAGGCAAGACCCTCAGCCAAAGAAACATTTTGGTTGAAGGAAACTTCTCAATTGTTGACCATATGTGACCACAGATCAAATTCGACTAGGGTATAAATGGAGCCCCGCCAGAGGGCAAATTGAGCCAGTCCTCCTTGGAGCAGTGGGTCTACAGCTGGGGCCTCTACCCTTGAGCTGGGATGCTGCCTAAGGAAATTCCATGAGGTTGAGAGCCCTCATCTTTTAGGTCAGTGATATGTGCATTTTGGGCCAGCATTTCCAAAATTTAAGCTTAAGGTGGTTGTGCAGTATTAATTTTCCCTTACATCATTGAACCTGTGGTTTATTAATGTTGTTGGAGTTCTAAACGATTTTGATTGAAGAATAAATTTCTCTTGAGTTTAACTCCTGTTTAACGTAACTGTGAGCCTCTGCGACACTGTCCCTTCATGGCTTCTCCTGTCTCCTGCCTTTGCTTATGAATAGCTCTTGCAAGAACATTGCTTCTGCAGTTCCCTCCAGCTTGTCTTCTTTTGCCCTGGCTGCAGCTCTGCTGTTTCTATCTGGTGTCCGCAGTACATGCCCTCCATTGGACTTACCAGTACTGCTGTGATGCAAGGGTTTGTTTGCACTAACCCAAGAGACAGGTATAGGGACAGATATAGGTACAGGAATAGGTATAGGTATAGGGGTGTGTGTGTGTGTATTATTATTTCCTGGTTGTTTCTAAGTGGTTATTATGCTCATTTTGTAACAGGAGTGGGAGGAGGCAGTAGCATTTTCTACTGTTGTTTTCAAAGTAAATGATCGTATTTTGCCTAAAAGTACAGTTTGTTCAGATAGACATAAACATTTCCTCATTTCAGATAGGAACCCAGCTGGGCCTGTCTTCTGCAGCCTACAGCAACATCTCCAATAAACTCAGTGGCTTTCCCTTTTCCCTCATAGACAAGTCAAGAAATAAGCCTTATGGGAGAGACAACAACAGTGACTTTGGATTTCAAGGATATGAACAAACTTGCTAGGGTGATTTGTTGTCAATCTCGCAAACTCTACCCTCTCTAGAGTACCCTTTCCTTCAGTGATATTTAGCTGAGGTTTTTTAAACTGATCTACACAACTGAGTCAGTTACTTGTTTTTTCTGAGTGTTCCAGGTAAAACCTGCTCAGTCCACACGGCTTAAAGCAAATTAGGATCCAAGCACTTTATTGATTCGTCAACAACATGAAATTAAGCAGCAGTCAGGGAAGTATTGCATTGAAGATCAATAGTAGTAATACAACAGGTAACCCCCCCAAACTAGACACTAAATACTGTTGCTAAACACCAGCAAATTTCTAAACACCATCTGTAACAAATGCAAAAGAAATTTTTGAAGTGCTTTCCATAAGAAAGGCAAGCATCATGCAAAGTCCTGGTGAGAACTCACCCATACCACGAGGGACCTTTCTCATTCCATAGGTTCAAGAAAGATAAATTCTATCTGGGATGAAGGCAAACAAAGACTAAGCAGTTGATTAGGGGCATGGAAGATCTACAGAAGAAGGCGACTAGAAGGAACAAGACAAATGCTGAGAGGGCTGCCATCTCTTTCAAGAAAGATAGCAAGGGGAAAGGACAAAGGAGGGAAAAAGCTACTGAAGTGCAGGGAAAAAGATGGTCAAGAACACTAAACAATTCAGGACTTCTTTCCAAGAGGATGACCTCACCATAAGCAGGGTAGTAGCAACTATCCCTTGGTGCATTGGTAAGGAATAGCGAGGAAATCCTGCACGCTCTCTACATCTGCAAAGTTCATGCAGAGGGAACCAAAAGCCTTTCCTTCACCTCTGGCACCCCCACAACCAAATGCATGTATATGGTATAAATGCCCTTATTTACATAGTCTGGACATCCAGATGAATTTACAGGGATGCCCAGCAGCTGGGACCAGGGCATGGCCACCAAGGGCAGGGAGAGACCCCCGCCCCTCCTGGGCACAGGGACTGCCTCGAAGCCAGCGCCCCAAAGGCCTTGCTCTGAAGGATGCTGGGCCGAGGGGCGGCGGGCAGGGCTGCGCACGGGGGCCCCCTCACCCCCGTGTCGCCGTGCCACCACCCGGCAACGCAGCAGTCACAATGCCCCGGGGCAGTATAAAAGGGGCAGCCTCCCCTGTCCCACCGCCAGTCTGCCTGGCAGGCGGCCCAGAGACATCCGAGACCAAGTCCGCGAGGAGCCGCTGGAATGAGTTGGAGGGGGCTGAGGGAGGACCACCGGAGGCTGCACCAGGCTGCTGGAGACGAGAAGAACCACCAAGCCCTGGAGGTGCCCCAGGCCATCGGGCTTTTTTGGATGGAGAGCTGTGGCAAGACCAAGGGAATGCCTTCTTGAGGAGCACCGCGGAGCTCGCCGTCCTCACTCCCTGCGGAACCAGTGGCAGCAGCCGTAAGAAGTGGGATGCGGAGATGCTGCCGGGGTCCCAGTGCCGTCGAGCACCCGCTGGTGGCCCGAAGGCGCGGGAAGGATTCTTGCCCCCAAGGTCGATCAGGCCGCGGGCATTTGGCCACTCTCGGAAGCCCCTGAGATGGCTCCAGGTTGAGGGAGAACAGGGCTCGGGCATCTTCTGGGAGGCGTGACCAGCCTGTGGGACCGGGAGGCAGGTCTTGCTCACGTGCTCAGGGAATAGCCGATCGCCGGCTCTGGGGTCAGGAAGGAATTTTCCCCCGGGGCAGATTGGCACTGGGCCCCGGGGGTTTTTTGCCTTCCTCTGCAGCACTGAGCACGGCCCCTCGCCAGGGCTCCTTTGGGCCGTTGTGGCTAGGTGCCCGCTGCTCGTGCTCCACGAAGGTGGCCCTCGTGCCCCGCATCCGGGGGGAGGAAGCTTTCTCACTCCCACGGCGGGCTCCAAGGGATGCTCCCGGGGGGTTGCTTCTTGTCCTCTGTAGCACTGAGCACAGCCCCTTGGCAGGGCTCCGCCGGGCCCTTTCGCCTAGGTCCTTGCCTGCTGCTCTTGCACCTCCCTCCAAGGCACCGCTCGTGCCCTGGCTCTCTCGGGCTCTCTTGCCCAGTGCAAGTCTGGAGCGGGAGCGAGCTCTGCTCCTCCCTTAGCTCCATTTCCCCAGGGGTTCTGGCTTGGGCAAAACAGCCTGCGCTTGGAAGGGCTCCAGGCTCGCTGCTCCATCAGGAGCTGCCACTTTTCACCTCTCCCTGCATGCAAGCTGTCCTGGCCAAGAAGCACAGCGGAGCAAGTTTTGGAAGGCAAAAAGTATGCTTGTCATCGATATGTGACATAGTTTTGAAAATACCCTACAGCACCACACACATCTTCTTCTACATTTGTGTGTGGTCGGTACCAATGCTCATTCTTCAGGTTCTCACTCTTCAGGAAACAGGGACTGCTTGGCCTGTATTCGTGCCGCTGCTTTCTGTGTCTCTGTGGCTTTCCTTTGCTAGACTGCAAGGGATGTTTTTTTCAAGCTCAACTGAAGAACGCATCAGCCTGCTCCTGGCTACACATGCATGTAGTGTTCATGCTTGTGAGCATTGGCTATGAAACGGATTCAGAAAAATTAATAAAATAAAATAAAATAAAATAAAATACTGTTTCCACTTGTAATCTGTTTGATCTGTATCCCTGAAAGTGTTTTTAGAGCTGTTTTCTGCTGGGTTTTGGTATTTTGTGATGATATATAGAGGCAGTTCTTCACAGACGCAACATGTATATTGAAGGAAATTGATGTGGCCCCATCACAGAGTGACTGCTGCATGAAGTTAATTATTTTTGTCCAGTGCATCTGACTGAGCTTTTAAAGGCATACACAGAGGCTGTGGTGAGGCTTGGCCACTTCCTCTATTGGGATGTCGTGCTCTAAGGTAATTCAAGATTAGCTTCATGATGCCTGGATATCAGCACAGAACAAGCTCAAACGTAGCTGCTCAACACAGGGAAAACAAGAAAATAACTCTGAGTATTTTCTTACATTACTTCTGGTCTAAATCTTTTCACTCCTACATTGTTTTGAATAAGAAAACCCTAAGCTTCTTTTCCTAAAATAATGTTTGCACAGCAGAGGGAGCTGAAAGTTTAAAAAATATATTCAGGGTGGTGTTGCCTGTAAAGATGAGAAATGTGGGTGAAATGATGCATGAGGTTTTAGCATTACAGGTCAGGAAGATGATGGATATTTATTCCAAGCTATTAAGTGAAATGGGTCAGAGGATTTTAAATCAGTGGTGTTAATGGTCTTACCTGGGAACACTACCATGCAGAACATGACAGCAGAGTAGAGGCAACATGCTGCTCAATCATATGCTTTGCAGCTGAGTTTATTAAACTACATCTTACCTTGATGCTGTTTACATTCAGAAGTACTCATTTAATGGAACAATCTAAATGAGATATATATGTATAAGAGAAATTTTTCAGTTACTTTTTTATGCTTTGAGAATTAAATAATCTTTCCAGATTCTTTAACTGTTGAGGGTTTTTTCATCATCTATGTACTTTAGTTGCTGTCAAACTGGTTTCAGTCAAGCCCGGTACTCAGTCCATCAGAACTGCAAGTATAAAGACACGTGTACTTGCCCCTGAGCCTGTTTTTGTGAAAATGATTCAGGTTAACCTCTCATTCTCCCACCTCCATAAGATTATTTATGCTAAGCCCATTTTGATAAAACCAGGCAAGGGAGGGGCTGCATGTTTAGCTGATCTGGTAGATCTGGAAGAAAGTATAAACCGGTGTTCTCTCTTGCCTTCCCCGAGCTACAGGCACCACACATGCTCTAATGAAAAGTCCCTCGACTGGTGTTTATTTCCAATACGTATGGGAATGATCAGGAAACCCTCCAAAGAACAAAATGCCCCACTTTCTTCACTGTCCTTTGCTGTGTTAGAAAAATGACGTGCCTGGCAGCAGCCCTACCTGATCCTGCCGTTTCGGTGGCATTTCTGAACATGTGCAGAGGAACACGGGGCAGTGTCTGCTCTGCTGAGGGCAGAACGCCTTTCGACCAATTTGGCTGGAGCTCAGCTGCTTCCTTAATTGCAGAGAGGGGCCAGCTTAACCTGCCGCCTTTTGGGGCATGTTTGCTGCATGGCCTCCCCTGGGTGGGAGCAGCAGAGTAGAGCAGAGGGCAGAGGAGGTAAGGAGACTTCATCAAGCAGCTTGGGCACATCATGATACCACATCTGACAAAAGCCACTGTGACCTCTGTGGGTGTGAGTCCTTATGGCTCTTACAGTCAGGGAAGCCTCATTTTCCTTCATAGCCTTTATTTGTTTGAGGATTAAAGAGGTCTAGGGGTAATGTAGTGCACAAATATGTTGACAAAAGGCGGAGGGGGCGACGGCTTTGAAGGATCTTGTAAATGAAGACAAGAAGTTTGAAAAAACAAATTTAAGCTGTAGGATTTTCTTAATGTGATGAGCTGGTGGGATTGTGTGAACTGATGGCAAAAGTGGTTATTGTGAATTGAATTAATGGGGGATTTGATAGAACAAGAGCTCTAGCTGCATGTACAGTCACACCTCAGGCAGGGGGAGAGGAAGGCATGAAAAAGATCAACACTGATTTGTGAGCTTAAATATGAGCTTAAATTTGTGAACAGCATTTTGGAAACAGAAATTGTCACTTTTACGTCAGATTTATGCTGTTATTGCATGTATTATTGAAAGAGCTGGCATTACAATCTATTATTTAATCATCGTAAATCATTCATTCTTCTGCTGTTTCTCTGCAGGCACCTGCAGGAGTGACAGTTCAGGCTGTTACCACAGGGTGTCTCTCACTGGTAGAGTTTGGCATCTTATCCGTTATGACCCATATAATCTCCGGGCTGATAATTACTTTCTCTTATTTGGTCAAGATAATTCCCTTCAAAGGACTTCTTTCATTAAGCAAATCCATTAATATGGTCTCTAGATAATATTAATGCTTCTTTGCTTGAGTCTTCTCAGTTACTGTTTGGACAGCACATTTTTCTATAGTTATCAAGGAAGATCGGCGTCTTTTGAAGTTTAATTTAATGGAAGCCCTTCTATCAATTAATTAATATTTGCTAGGTTCCAGAACAAATTAATTGAGAAAAGTAAATCTATATGTCATTATTACAGGAAACATCTGTGCCCATCTCTTACACAGACCAATTTCATGCAAATCCATGGAAGCATTCAGCTGAGGAAGTGCCTCACGCTCAGGCTTTCTGAGCCCATCTCACAAACTGTCCCAATGTTACCCAAAATGCTGGTTTCATACTCAGCAGAACAAACAAATGGAAGAAATGTTGTTCAGGAAATTATGTTCTTTGTCTTCATTTCCTCCAGGAATGGAGGAAATATTACAAGAAATCCATTAAAGGAAAAGTATTCCTTTAAGAGCTGGAATTGCTGTCTCAACCCATGAACACAGCTTTCCTCACAAGCTCAATCGTTGGCATTTATTTTATTCAGAATTAGAATAGCAATGTTCTGAAGAGTAGACAAAAAATAAACAGCTATTGTTCCGATAGAGGAATAGTTGGGACACCTGTGCCGAAGACAGAGCAAGTTAAAAATATTTGGAGGTAATAGTGTCTTTTAAAAGTAGTTGCCTAATTTATGGTGTGCACAGGTCTACTCTTCCACCCACCACCCCCCCGCATCAGCTTTAAGCATTTCTGGGTAAGTATAATTGTATTTTTGTTTCGGGTTATTCTGTTTGGAGCTGGTTTTGAAAATCCCATTTATTTAAGCTCTGATGGATGATTGATGCAAACAACACACTTGCAACAGCAGTGCAAAAAACCCGCCTTGCACATGTTCAACACTGTCTGACTTTACTGTGAACTTTAAATCTTGGTATGGCTTTTGGGTTGGGAGAGATTTCATGTTTTCTGATACCTCTTGCTTCCCCTAGTGCAGCACTGTACTTTTTACACTGGGCTTTACTTCAAGTATTGCTGTTACCCTCACCAACATCAAGCAGTAAATTCCACCTGAAATCATGGAGCTGCCACTAATTAATCAACTGGCTGATACAGTAGATGGAGATGGTGAGTGTGCATGCATGCAGGCGGTACACCACCTGCTGTGCCTGTCATCCACTTACTCACGTCCTTCCTCTGATGCAGAAATCTCAGGAGACAATGGTAAAGTTAGCTTGCCTTTGGAATATTTTACATCTGTATCAACCAGCAAAATAGCTGCCTATCTCAATTAATCTAAGTTATTTAAAGTATTCATGCTCATCTATGCTAGTTGTTCACTTCCCTTCCATGGAACAATTTAGTGTCTGGTAAATTTAACTCGTTATGGGGACTATTGCTATCTTGTTTTGTTGTTTCCGATCTTTTCTATTTTGAAAACAAAAAGGAACAGTAAGAAGAGATCCTGTTTAAGATTTTGCTGATAATTCCATGAGATGCAGAACATTGTACTGCTAGAGTTTAAAACAGTGAGAGATTTTTACAGAAAATCAATTAAATATGAAGGGCTGGATATTCTATATTCTATTAAAGGTAACTTTATGAAGAACAAAACCTTTCATAAACAGCAAACATTTGAAAAGGGAAGCTTTCCTTTGTTTATATTTTATACTTTTATTTGAGGATAGATATTATTTCATGTTAACTAACCCATAAACACACACTTTACTTTTCTTAATAATAGCTGGAATTTCCTTAAATTGTAGATTAATTCTCAGTGAATCAGATATTGAGCACGCCTGGCTCAGCAGCATATGCTGCTGTTTGATGTAGGGCAAAGATAGCAAGTGCCACCAAGATAAATCTTCAACTCACTGTTCCTACCCATGTCCTGTTCTTATTTTTGTGCTGCTCCAGATGTTTGAGACATGTCATTTTCTCAAATGAGAGTTACAGTCACTTGGCACACTGAGCTACTGAGCAGATGCCATCTTTTCTGTAAGTGCAATAAACTCAATTAAACCTTTAATTGATGCATGCATAAATGCAAACAGTAGTTTCATTGTTATGTGGGGGAAATAACTGGTCTCCTTTATTGAAGTCATTTGGAGGGAATCCCAAGGCTTATGAAAGTATGTGCTCAAGGGGTGTAAAAACCCTCATGGATGGATACATTTGAGATCCCTGGAAAGATCTATACAGTGATGGAAAACAGAAGCAATGATGTGTCTCTGACACATCACCTTTCTTTCCTCCCTTCCCTTTTTCAACGGCAGTGACAATCAGTGATGTGCTTTAGGCACACTGCCAACGAATTTTCTCCAAATTTCCCATTAAGAAGTAAAAGTATTTACTGTGCATCACTTCTCAGGCAGGGGAAAGGGAGGTAGTACTAGTAAAGTAGATGCGTGACACTGGGGAAGCTCTCTGGGTCTTCTCCTCGAGTAATGGAAGCTGGAGCTCTGCACCATTGCACTGCAAAGGAAAATGGCCAAGTAAAACACGACGAGGCAATCTTTGCGCCTGGGTTGACGTCGTATGCAATTTGTAGCACATGCTGTGAGATGTGTCTGTGGAAGGAGGTGTAAGTGATCTGTGCATGAACCAGGGTTGCCTTTGGGCTTTAAAGATGACGAGATTAAAATAAGATGAATTATCATGGTAGAAATCTAACTGCGTGACTGTAATAGCGGGTTGAACTCAGCCTTAATGAAAACATGGAGGGTTTTTTTTATTTTCTATTTTATTTTAGAAGGAGAACTACAGTAGGAATTAGGACTGGAAAATTACAAATGTTATGTATTGCACTCATTTTCTGCCTCCAAATAACCTTTTATTTACTATGGCAATATCTTCCATTTTATGTAGTGCTGCATTTTTCCATGGAATGGAAATTTATGAAAATTCCCATCTAAGAAGTGTCCTAGGATCTGTCTTGCTCAGCCCTAAAGCCAGTCTTTCACGCACCTGAGAAGGACAATTAGTCCATTTTCATGCTAAGGAGATGCTGGATGGTTCATAATTGCACTGATCAGAACCCATGCGTGGAGTCAGAAATCCTGGGCTCATACTGAACTCGCATAGGCTTTGCTGCTTTCTGTTGCAGGTAGGTTTATGTTGGTACTGTGTGCTGCTTCACCAATCTCTGCAGAGTCAGCTGAATTTCAAAGGTTATAAAGTGATCCTTGAATATTCCTTCAGATGGCTGCAAGAGTATTGATGACTCAACCCTGCAAGATTTCAGACTTCAGCTATGTAAGATTTTGTATGAAGAGAAATTGTAACAGTGTTATTTCTAAAAAGAAAAAAATATAGGTGTGTGTTTCCATCTCTCTTCTTGTATCTTTCTCCCTGATTTTCCAAGCTGAGTTATTTCTCAGAGACACAACCATGCATGGAGACGGTCTACATACTCCCTTGCTGGCATTTCCGAGAGTGCTCAGACAGCCTGTCATGAAAAAATAAATGCAATTTCTGAGTAAAAATTCAGGGCCTCTAGAACGTAACTGACAGTGAATTGTTTAAAAACCCATAAATTAATTTTGGCTTTATTTAGTCTAGAAGGAATAGAGTGTTGTGTGCCTTTTGCTAATGTTTACATTAAAAATGAAGGCATGATTTGTTTCCCATGCCTGAGCCAAATTACAAAGCCTTTCTGTTACGCCAAAGCTTCTGCCCGGTAGGGAAAAAGAATAGCTGTGTGCAACAGGAAGAGAAGATCACGGTGTGTATGACATACTGTCACCAGCAGTCTTGAGATGCTACTTTTGATAAGAGAAAGACAGCTAGGAATTAGCGAGACATCCCAGCTCTTACGGATTTGCGCTCAGGTCCCTTGATGAGAGCATTTTGTACCACCGGCTGTAAAACAAGGGGTGGACATCTTGGTGGAGGACACTTGACTGGGGAGCTTCCCTTCAGCAGAGAGAGAGGAGACAGCATTTGCCATTCTCCCATAAAATCTGTCTGCTTTCCCTTGATCTCCATCACAACACATGCGGAACCATTTTTATTAGTCGTAGGTATTGATGTTGATGGTGCAGGATATACATGTAGCTTGAATTTTTTTTTTGCATCGAGACAATTTACTGTACTAGAAACTAGTATGGAAACAAAGTAATTGAATGTTCTAGTTCCTTCAAACAAAGCCCACATGCTGTGCTGGTGGGAAGGCTGTCATGTCATAGCTAGGTATGTAAAATAAAATGGTCTCAGAGGTGCTGAATACTCACAGCTTGGCACCTCTGAAATAGAGTGCCATTTGAAACATGTACACACTGCTTAGATGCTTTGCTCTGAATATGGGAACTCTGCTGAAACCACAGAACACGTTCACAGACGGCTTAAAAACCAAAGTTTTAGGAGGTGAAGGCTGGCAAAATATTTGTGCAGTTCCCTAATCCATGTCTGCCCTTACATAAAAAAATTAAGATGTTCACATACAAAAATGTCCTCCTTTTCTCCCCCTTCAGTTCAGGTAGTACAGGCATAAAGCGTTTCAGCTCATCAAATTTGACGGACTTAAAATCAGTTTGGCTTTTACATGCAGTCAATATACCATAGCGTGACCTTTGAGTCACAGGAAGAAGCCTTTTTTTTTAACTATCTTTTTTTTAGTGTGTTTGTACATTTCCTATATTGATGGTAAAAAGACAGAAGAAAAGATTTGTGTGGAATTACACAAGCAGAATATAAGGGAGGAAATTATTTTAATGACCTGCAGGTGCCTTTTAGTTTTTTAAATTTCTGGAGCAGGAAAGGCATGCTCCTGGGAGCACTGAATGGGAAAGATGACCTACTTTAGTTCAAAACCACAAGTGAACTGAACCTGCTTTTTCAAACCTCACTCCAGCAAGCAATCCCGTTAAAATGTGGTCTTAAAATCTTAATGTATCTTTAATACAAAGTTGCTGTGCTAGGAAGAGAAGAAGGAAACTTTCCATCCAACACTGGACCAGGCCTCTCCAGGCAGGCAAGCGGCTGCTCTATCCGGGCTGATACTTGAGGCGACAAGGAAAGGCAATGTTGCTTTCCATAGTGTAAGGTCTTCAGCTTTTTATTAATTTATTTTATTATTTTTTACTTTTATTTTTTAGTTTATGTTGGATCAGTTTAACCTCTGGAGCCGGAGAGTTATTACCTTACCTCACACTGCCCTGAACACTCTAGTGCTCATGATAATACCCATCCTGGATGGCTTGACTCCTTCCACCTCTTCTCATCTCAGACTCCTTGGGAACTTTCCATACTGAAACAACTACCTACCTGTCTATTGCTATCTTTTTTTTTTTTAGTCAATGGCTTATTGGCAGATTTAAGTATTCTAAAACAATGCCTTAAGTAATGTGATTGCAGCACTGCCTGCAGGGGTACCTGAAAAGGGGTTAGTGTGATCTCTGGAGGTTGTATGTTGGGAAATTACAACAGTCTATGGTTTTGAGGTTATTGTTACCGCATGTTGTCAGGGATGGGATTCAGAGCTTTGCACAGCAAAGGGCATTTACAGTGTTTCTTGTTTGAAAGTAAATCAGGTTTCCGCTGCTGGTGTAGAGACATGATGCTACTAAGGCAGATTTGCAGAATAAAAAGGTTTGCAGCCTTTCTGAAGTACATTTGTTGGCATTACTGCAACAGAGGGGGAGAGGCAGTCTTAATGAAAACCTTCAAACAGCCAAAGTTGCCTCTTGCTGATGGTTCTAATGCTGTGACAGTTTTGTTCAGATACACCTGTGAATCAGACTTACTCATTTTAGATCACGTTGCTAAAGATACCACCTAGCATAGTTGGTTTGTGATTCAATACAACACTCCAAATTAGTGCATTTACCTATAAATTTTAGCTGTTGTTCTACCTCAGAGATACTGTTTGGACCTTCATACTACCTGCTGCAAGTATAAAACGAGAAGTGCTTGCTGAATCTTGATAGTTGGAAGCAGTAACATTCGCTTTTAAAATTTGCCAGTTTCTCATTTGAAACAGGAGGAGAAAACAAATACAAAACATGTAAAGGAAATAGTCAGCATTATCTCCATACGTGACATTGTCTCTTATGTGAAAAAAAATGTTGCCTGTATATTGTATATTGTATAATATACTGTATATTGTTTGATGTATAATATTGCACATAAAGCCCAATAGGTCCTAACCCTCCTGAAGATCAGTCCAAATTCTTGAATATACTAATTGTAGCTTCAGATATTGCCAGTAACAGATTTTATGAGGGAAATCAAGATCTTACTGTAAGGAAGGATGCCATCGCACATCTGTGGTGTACGCGCCTTCACACTTGTCACTTCACTGTAGTCCCTTCTGGCAGGGACAGCTCGCAAACGCTCCTTACAAAGCAGAAGTGGCAGCCCCTCCACTGAAGGATGATCTCCCTGAGCTATGGTTTATGATATTTTACAAGATTTGCTTTCAGCCAAGAGGAAAAAGTGGCACACAAATGATAGGAGGTTCATTACAACTGACACACTTAAACGTCTGCAGAGCTATTGCAACACTGTGGATTCCCAAGGCTGGGGACCTGCAGTTTCCCATTTTCCATTTCCTTCAGCCTAGATAACAACATAAATCAGACAGATTTTGTGGATTGAGTAGTTTGCTTTCGGAGACAGGTGCAATGGGTAATTCTGCTACTGTGTTGGGGTCCCACTCTCCAGAGGAGTTTGAAAGCTCCGTGCTATGCAAGTGTACAACGTCAATGTGAACAACCTGACTGATACATTGAAGTACCCTCTGTTCTTGTGTACGGTGTGAAAATCTTTTTGAAATTTGAAGATTCCTGGTACATTTGACCTTTAACAATGGCAGTGATTTAATGTTCTGCCAAAAGGCAGTTACTAAGGTGGAGTGTCCACGTACCTAGAAACACACTCCGGCTCTTCATTACTGAGCAGCACAATTATTTTTAGCTAAGAAGGGGCTTCTTTAGCAGCTCCTCAGTCTGGCGTTTCTTGCTGGAGATGCTCATTTCCTAGAGAGAGAGCTCCAGGAACACATCTTTTAAATATTGATGAAAATGAGCAGCCGTACCATTCTCTGCGAAGAGCCAGGCAGCGATGAAGCGGCAGCGTAAGAATAGATGAAGCGTTTTCTTAGAGCTCCTGGCTGCTCTGCTCTGGTGCTGCGTGGGATTAGGCTAGCTTGCTGCCCGCGTTCAGCCATAAAGATTAAGCGCGACGACACGTGGGTGCCACGCAAGCCGAACCGAAAGGGCTGCGGGTGGGCTAACGCAGGTTAACTCACGCCTTTGCCCCCGCTGCCCGGGTGCCGTGGCAGGGTGGCACAAGCCGCTCCGGCTCCCAGGGCGGGGACCGAGGAGTCCCCGAGCCCCTCTGACACTGGGGACCAGCACCTTCCCCGCGTGTGTGTGTGTGTGGGGCGGTCCTCCTCCCTCCGGCCCCCCCCGGCCCCGTGGGTCGGGAGCGGCGTCCCTCGTGTGCGGAGACGCGCGCGCGCGCTCACACTCAAACGTGCCTCCCCCCCCCCCCCCCGTGGGGTCCGCCCCTCAGCCCGTGGGGTCCGCCCCCCCCCCCCCACCCCGGCGCAGGGAGCACCCCGGGGGCGGGGGAGCTGCTCCCCTCCGCCCCCGCCGCTGCCGCCCGGGGCTGGACGGCGAGGCATGAAGAAGAGCCTCCCCGGCGGGGAGGCCGAGGCGGGTCCGGGCCCTGCGCGGCGGCGGAGCGGCCGCCCCATGAGGGCTCCGTCCCCCCGCGGCCCGTCGCCGCCGCCGCCGCCGCCCGCGCCGGGATGGAGGCGCCGGGCTGGTGCCGCCGGCGGCAGCTCCCCGTCCTGCTGCTGTGGGGTAAGTGGCGGGCGGCTGGACGAGGGCGACCCGGCAGCCGTGCGGCGGGGCTCGCCGCTGCCTGCCCGGGACGCCGGCGGCTGCCCCGCGGGGACCGGCCGAGCCTTCTCGCGGCGTGTGCGCGGCCCCCGCGGGCAGCGCTTTCTGCCGAGGCGCGGGGGTGCAGTTCGGGAGAGACGCGAGGTCCCCGTCCCCCCCCTCCCCGCCCCGCTTTGCAAGAGCATCCCTCGGCGAGCGGGCTTTTCTCCGGGGAGCGGGCGGGCGGGGCCCTGCGGGCGGCTCCGGCGGCGCTGCGGGGGGGCTGCTTTCCCTGCGGCGGGGCTGCTTTGCTTTCTCCGCGGGGCTCTCCGTCCCGAGCGGAGCGGCGGCTTCGCGGCCGGAGCGTTTCGGCCGGGCGCAGCGTCTGCGCCGGTGGCCCGGTCCAGCCCGGCATCCCGCCGCCAGCTGCCTGTCGGCGGCGGGGGGCCGTTGAACGCGGCACGGGGCGCGCAGCCCCCCCCCGCAGAAACCACCTCACCGGCTGCTAGCGTTAGTCCGCTTTCGGTCCCGGATCGCGGCTCCGATTCGGGGGAGGCAGGGTTGGCCTCTGGGGAAGGTTTTCGGCTTCGGGCGAGGGGTTGGCTCCCGTTAAGAGAGGTTGAGCTACAGGCAGTTGTAAAAGTGCAGATACCCTTCAGATCTTTCACTTAATGTAAGAGTAACTCTACTGCTAGAAAACATTTGGGGTTTTTTTTGTTGGTTTTTTTTGTTTTGTTTTTTTCCTTGTCAGGTAGCTTGTTTAGGACTCCCAGATTTAAACGTGTTGCAGTCAGGTCAAAAGTTGCTGGGAGAAGTCAGTTCTGATCTTCTTCACTCACCAGTAAACCCAGAGATGTAGTTAATTCCCCGTGAGCCACGGATAGGGGAGAAGAAAATCAGGCCTTGTACGTTTAGAAGGTTTATCTCAGGACTTTATAACTTTGTCTGCTAACTTTATGCCCCTTCCGAAGTACAAAGCTGGTTAACACTGGACATCTTTCTATGAAAAGGCCCACAAATAAATGGATAGTTGTATTGATGGTGTTCGGTAGCATCATCTTGACGTGGTCTGTCAAAAGAATGACGTGTCAAATGCATAAATTTTCTGATTCTCTGTGGCTGGAGGACTGCTAAAATCTTATCTTAATCGCTCAGATTTTTTGTTATTTCCCAGCTGAAAAGGAATAAAAAAATGGCCAACACCTGTCTTGACAGGTGGAAGATTTATTCAGTCTTGAACTTGGGGAACCAGGCAGTAATCTTTTTGTATGGGGAGACATCCTTATGTTACTGTGACTTTTACAAAGCAAAATTGCTCACTGGAGATTTTTTTTCGGAGAATGGGTGGAGTGAGGGACAACGTCCCTGTAGCTCAGAAAGCTACATAAAGACATTTTTCACCAGAGAGACACAGGTAAATGAGTTCTGCTAGACGTTTTTTGACTGTGCTAGTTGCTTTCATAATAGAGTAACACCAAAAAAATTATTTTAAGGATATCTGTTAACTGATAATGCCTTACTTTTGCTTGAAATTGAGAAGTATAAATATAATCAAGAACTAATGATATTAGGCTGATTTCCTAGTAGAAAAGCCCTGAAAGTTTTATGATGTGAAATCAAGGGTTTTAATAAGGAAAGCCTTAAGTGGTAGAAAACTAAACTTCTTCTTCGAGTAATACAAGCACACTTTTAATATCAGTTATTCCAGAAGGATTTTTACTTGAATTGAATGTACTTTCCTCCCTTTTTCCTAATAGCTTCTTTTGATTAACCAGAGACCCATGACCTCTCTCATTAAGGTAAAACTCTTTCCAGGATTCCTCAGTGTTAGCTCTCACTGAATCCCTGTCTAAGTGGCTCAGAAATAATGATGTATTTACCATAATACCAGATTCTTTTATTCCACTTCAATGTATGGAAACTAAGTCAAGGAGAAACTTAAGGGCTTGACCAAGACTTTTAATGGACTAAGTAGGCTTTTTACACAAGTTGGCGCTTCGGCAACCCTGTCCAAACATTCGCTCCTTCATCCCTTACGTAATGCCTGCATTTCAGTTGTACTATTTGTATATGAGTTGAAAGATGCTACCAGCATGAAGCTAGGTATTTTTTTTAAATTCTGGAGTAATCTTTATCAGTATGTTTATGTATACCCATATAGAGAGAGATGCTGTGATTCTTATCTGGAGCAGTTTTCCTATGCAGATTTCAAAGACTGTCTATAGTTGTTCACATTTCATAATCCTGTCTCACAGCAGTTAGCGAAGCTTAGCATTTTGGCCATCGGTGAACAACCAGACAGTTGGAAAGCTGGGAACAGAGCCTGGCTCCAGGCCGCTGTTCTTACTTTCTATTTTAAAGACCATACCTCATCCTGCAAACAATAATGAAAAAGCTGTGTATTGAAGTCCATATACTGTAAGGTCAGGAGCTCCCCTTGCATGGAACATGGGGTCTGTAACTCCCGGGGAGTTTGGACTCTAATGAGGAAAAAAAACAAGCAGGAAACAATTTTATTGGGTTAAAGTTTGAAAACTAAATCAAGTTTTTTTTCCATTATTTTCTTATGAATGTGTCATGCTGTTCTGCAGCTGCAAAGGGTGGAACAAAGAAAGGGAAGACTGTTGTAGGAGTCCTGAATTTAATAGACCCAGGCAGGAGTGCATGTAAATCAAATAAACCTTTGCAAAGCAGAACATCTGATTTTGAGACAGACCAAAGAGTTTTAACAAAAACGCTTCTCTACCAAAACGATGCTTCGTTTTCTAAAGACACAATTTTCAACACCAGGCAAACAGGAAGACGGCAGACTCCATCCCACCCTGAAAGCAAAGCGTTGAGTGTAAATGCAACCTCTGCTGCAACTTGCTGTTGGATCCAGATATCCTTCCCACCATCCTTCACCCTTTCTGTGTCTCCCGATTCCTTTTTCGGGAAGATGTTGCCCTTTTCCTGAGGTCTGCATGTACAGCAGGGGACAGGTTCACCTTACATACACTTAACAGGGCGAATTTTCTGTCCGAGTTCAGTTGTCTGTGGTGACTGCAAGTGGACTGCAGGTGGTAGCACAGAGCATTAAATGCCATCTCCAGCTGGCTTGGTCCCAGCAGCCGGGAGGAATGGCGCTCGGTGTTTGAAGGTAACTCCAGATTGAAAGTGGGAAGGAAGAAAATGGGTTTTCTGAACCCGATTTACACCAATCAGATCCAATCCTGGAAACCATTTAGCTAGCAAACTCTCTTAAATTTGTAAGATTTCCCTACATACATAGTAGTTAGGGTTTTAAACACCTTTGAGGTCTGATGGCTTAGCTTTTAGGTTTATTTTAGCCAAACCTGTCAGGCAAACCCTCAGAGGCTGTGAAGTGAAGCTAGAAGTCTATACTGAGATAGACAGGGATTGCTATAGGTGCAGATACAGAAAAACCATGAGATTTTAAGGAAAGGGTCTTGAGCATGACTGGGTTGGCTCAAGGGGAACTGTGGGAGGTTTTGCCAATTAAGTTGTGTTTAAATATTGCAGCACCAGTGGGTTTTGTATGTTTGTTGTTTTGGTTTCTCCCACCTCTCTACTGATAACAGATATGATTCATGGCTTGGAGGCAAACAAATCAAATTCCAGTTTTTCTTACCAAGGAAAGAAATGCAGTGAGGGGGGCCTTTACAAAACACCATTTGCTACCATCTGTGTCTTTGCTATTGAAATTAGTGCTTGAGAGAGAGGTATGAAGAAAGCAAACTGTGTCCTCATTTAGGGCTCGTAAAGAGATTAATTTTCACAAACATAATGAAGCCTGTTTTAATTCGCACCTTTTTATTTTAGCAAAAGCTGTCACATGAACCATCTTATTTCAGAATAGAAGTGTATTACTTTGTGTTTTATGAAAACAGCCTGTGCTTTTTTCTAAAATAAGAGTCTCTTCACAGCCAGGCTTGCATTGAGATAAACTAGAAAATGTAAATGAAAAAAAAGTCATTATTTTAATGTGACTGTATATGTAGAACAACGTAAAAGCTTCCTGAAGAACTTTTGGCTCATTTGGGAGGAAGATGTGTGGGTATGAGGAAATAAAGGAGTAGGAAAGCAGAATAGGAGAAAGCCTTCTTTTCCACAAGTTTTTAGGCTTGATCTCCGTTCATACGCTGGTTTCCCTGAAACCAGTCTGAAAGGAGGAGGCAACTTTGTTCCTCTCTAAAGGCTTTAAAAGAAAATGCAATGGCACTGTTAGAAGTGGTCTGACAGCTAGAGAGGGTCCCAGCCTTCGTCTTGAGAACAGCTTGATGTGACCTACCCATATTGGCTTGAACAAGGGCCATGTCTGCATAACAGCTGGTGGCCTTGGTTTACCCTCTGGAAAACAGAATTTTGTCTGTGTGAAGCCAGACTGATGGCCTTCTGCAGATGGGATGTCAATTGCTTCACCTATGCTCCAAGCCAGGGAGACTCTGATCTGAAGAGGACAATGTGATAGGCATTGCTGGGGCCCTTGCACAGCACTGGGCTGACGAAAGCACATCTTGTTTGCATCTAACCAGATTAAGCTGAGTAAGCAAAGGACTATGCAGAAGCACCGCACCCTACAATAAAGCATCTGTCTTACTACTTTCACACCCTAATAAATGTGACTAATTTGCCCTTATTTTGGAGAGCATGATCTGGGGAAAAATTCTGTGGGCAGTGTGAGAAGAAATACTGTAATTCACATTGGCCAGTAATGACTGTCACTTCTTATGGGAACTTGGAGTTTTGTTTCCAAATGTTGGAAGTGACAGATTTCTTTTGCATCCCTTTTTGTGCAGAGAGATTGATGCTAGAGACTCTGATCTTTAGAAAATATTCTTGCATTTTTGTTGTCTCAAAATACATAGTTTGAGATTTAACAGGGTGTGCAGCTCTTGGTCTGTGTAGCCCTCCTGTCTTCAGCAGAAATTAAAAGAGAGTTCACAGCCATACAGTACTGTGAAGAGATGAGGAGATACTGGGACAGAAATACCGTCTTGTAGAAGTTGTTCAACTACTCATCAATAGGACAAAAAGTCCAGGTTTCTTCCAAGACTTAAGCTCTCGGACTTTAACTTTGGTCTGTAGTCCTCTCTCTTGCTCACCCTCTGTGCACTGGAGAACATCTTCAGGGCTGTGAGGAAGATGTCCTCCTGATGCAGTGGTGCAAAGGCCACATGGGTGCTTGCAGTTAGTCTCATCATCTGAAGAGACTCGGCTGTTTCTGGGGTACCTGGACATATTCTGCAGCTTTGGAGTGGAGGGGGCCCTTTGCTCGAAGGGTATCTTGGCCAGGGCATTAGCGCTTTGCTGCCTGGTAGCCACACGGGACTGTGGAACAGATTTTTCTCTTCACGTTTGTTTTTGGCAAGTGGCTGCAAATGTTATGCTGTCCTTCCACACCTCTTTGAGTCCATGAGCTGTTCCAGCTTTACTCCTCAAGGACCTCCATGTATCAAGAACATAACATGTCCAATTTAGTATCAGAAGAGGTTTCTTTAAATGTATTTAGCAATGTGTGATGTACACTTATTATGATACAGCATTAAGCTTACATGTTCAAGTGAAATAGGAAAAATAAATTTGTTTTGGCTTTCAGTGAGGAGATGCTCAAAGCTAATATTTCTATGGAGTCATTGATTGTCATACAGCATGTATGAAATCTCCTCTATTCCTATTTTATTTTTAGAAAAGCAGATCAATATATAGTTTTTTATAAGCTAAATACATACTTCAAGATAACTCAAAGTCAGAAGTTGCTGTATCATATTAAAATATCACGGAAATGTCCTTCCTTATTTTTGACCAGTGGACCTAGGCTGGATTTGCATTCAGGGAAGCCAGCCTTTGCTGTTAGTTAATGTTGCTGCTGAACATATTTCCAGGGGTAGGTTTGCGGTGGGAAGTGTTCTGCCATAAAATACTTAGTGATGCACAGTGAAGCAGAGGTAGTGTTGCTGGAATAACCATTGGTCTGGTTTCTGTATAAGTAGCTCTAGTGTAAACCAGAAACACCAAGAAAGTCAGAGCAATGTGAAGGAAAGGTCAAAGGAAAATTAAGCTCCTCAAAATATTTGTGTTTTCATGTCTTTCTGCATTTTAAGATTTTGGAAAGAAATGTTAATGCTCTTTTGCATTTAATTAAATATTTTTAATAATGGGGGAAAAAAGCTCCTTCTGTGTAGTAATGTAACATTTTAAGCCTGGTATTTTCAGTGAGTTTTAATTAAAGTGGGTTCCAACTCTTCTGTTTCTTACCTTTCTGGTAGGGCAGTACAGAACAGGTAGAATGTGCATTGCAACATCATAAGGATGTTTGATCCTATACTGCTCTGCTGAAGATTTTGGCTGTTGCACGCCAAGTATGCCTTAGACATATTTGAGTTTTCTTTTCCTCCCAGCTACTTCATACTTTATCATGCAATGAATTATAAAAAACCTTGTCAAAGAAATAAAAAGTGTTAGCAGAAACAATCCAAAATAAACACCTCCTGTAGGAAGTGGGGGATTCTCCATCACTTGCAGTCTTGAAATCTACACTGGAAATGTTTATGAAGAATATCCTGTCATATGAACAGCTGTTATTGGCTTGGTACAGAATTTATTGGAAGACTTTCTTTACCTTGTGTTACAAAAGGGGTAGATCTGGATAATCGAAGGAATTCCTTCTGACCTTGGAGTGTATCGTTCCACAGGGTTTTAAAATAAAGCCGTTTCTAAGTTTGTGAAGAAAAGAATTGTTGACACATTTGCAAAATGAGAAAGAGGAAAGTTCTCGTTCTTCCCTACTCCCCTTTCTACTCATTTCTTGCATGACTCCAAAATCCTGAGAAGGATTTTCCTCAGACTTTAGGGGAAAAAAGTTCACCCCAATATGGGAGCAAAACTATGGAAAATTTCAGCCGAAGAAGAATGTCTCCAAGACCATGAAAGCAGGCAGATTTAGATAAACTGTTTTGCAGCTTCACTGATGGTATTTGAGCTAAACAAACCCTTTATGTTCTATAGATCAATGGAGAATAACCCATATTCAGATTATGTCTACAGTTGCATTTTAGTTCCTGGGTTTTGGGCTGAAAGACCTGAATATGCAATGAAGTGGCTGGAAGTGTATGGAGTGCTCTTTTCTCTCTGCAAGGGTGAGTTAAAGCACACCACTTACTCCTCAGGGCATCAGTAAAAAGTTATGTAAAAGCTCCCATAAGCAATGCAGGAAGGTTGGTTTTATGCAAAACTAAGCAGCCAGCTCTAATGCCACTAATGAAAGCCCTGGTGTATTGGGTTTGTGTGGCAAGGTTTGTTAGCTGGTGGGCTACAGGGGTGGCTTTCTGTGAGAAGCTGCTGGAAAATTCCCCCATGTCCGACAGAGCCAATGCCTGCCAGCTCCAAGTCAGACCCGCCGCTGGCCAAGGCCGAGCCCATCAGTGACGGAGGTAGCACCTCTGGGATAACGTATTTAAGAAAGGGAGAAAAACCTACTGCACAACAGCAACTGGAAGAGAGGAGTGAGAATGTGTAAGAGAAAACAACCCTGCAGACCCCCAGGTCAGTGTGGAAGGAGGGGCAGGAGATGCTTCAGGTGCTGGAGCAGAGATTCCCCTGCAGCCCGTGGTGATGAAGACCACGGTGAGGCAGGCTGTCCCCCTGCAGCCCATGGAGGTCCACGGTGGAGCAGATCTCCACCTGCAGCCCGGGGAGGACCCCATGCTGGAGCAGGGGGATGCCCAAAGGAGGCTGTGACCCCGTGGGAAGCCCACGCTGGAGCAGGCTCCTGGCAGGACCTGCGGATCTGTGGAGAGAGGAGCCCACACCAGGGAAGCTTGTGAAGAACTGCAGCCCATGGAAAGGACCCACATTGGAGAAGTTTGTGAAGGACTGTGTCCCCTCGGAGGGACACCACAGTGGAGCAGGGGATGAGTGAGTGCGGAGTCCTCCTCCCCCTGAGGAGGAAGGAGCGGCAGAGACAAGGTGTGAGGAACCGACCCCAACCCCTATTCCCCATCCCCCTGCACTGCTGGGGGGAGGAGGTAGAGAATTCAGTGGAGTTGTGCCCAGGAAGGAGAGAGGTCTGGGAGGAAGGTGTTTTAAGATTTGGGTTTTATTTCTCATTACCCTACTCTGATTTTAATTGGCAATAAATTAAATTAATTTCCCCAAATCACGTCTGTTTTGCCCGTGATGGTAATTGGTTGAGTGACCTCTCCCTGTCCTTATCTCAACCCACGAGCCTTTCATTATATGTTCTCCCAGCTGAGGACGGGGAGTGATAGAGCGGCTTTGGTGGGCACCTGACGTCCAGCCAAAGTAAACCCACCACACCCCGTTGCAAAAGAGAAGTGTTAGCTGAGGAGTCAGTCACGCAATAATACAGTTAGCTCTGATGCTTTTTTTGAATAGTGGGACATAAATTTTTTTGCAGCTGGCTTTATGCAGATGTTTATTTCTGTAAACCCCAAAAGGAGCTTTAGTTTCATTTTCAAATTATTGAAGGCCTTTTTATTGTTTATAGGGTGAAAGCCTGAGAAAAAGCCTCTGCAAAGAAGGTTTGGATAGTGACCACAATAGGGTGGCTGTGCATCAGGGGACTCTGGGCTATGGATCAGCCATCCCAGAGCTGAAAAATGTGCAGACCTGAAGATCATCTTAGCAGCCTGCTCTTTATTGTTGGTCATGTTCACTTTCAACCTGGCTCCAGAAATAGCAATGAATGATTTCTTCTTCACGCCCTAGCAATTCTCTTAGCTCAGGAAGAAATACAGTATAACATTTTTCTGTACCGTGTTTACTTTTTTTGGTTTTCCATACTTGTCAATGGGCATATTCCTAGCACAGTCTTCCTTTTCCTATGTAAATGTAAGCAGTGGTCTGCTGTTGTTGAAATGTCTTCTGGTCTTGGGCTGGTTGAGAAAAAAGGTCAGACATACTACCCTCTCTTTAAATTTTCTTAATAAAACACTGACATGAAAGAAAAACAGGCTAGAGATTATTAATGGTTGTAAAGAAAACTTTAATTTAAAGATTTTACTGTCTTGTTATTTTATGTATACCTTTGTTACTATAAGTTTTTTATGGAATACTTGCTAGTAAATGCTTGTTTCTATTATTCAGGAGTAATTGTCATCAACTTTCAGTACAATGTTAATGTATGAAGATAGTAGATGGTGGAAAGAAGAAAGAGAAGTTTAAACCTTTCACTGTCATATCCTCTTACTCCTTTAGTGGCACATGCTATTTGAAAAACAAAGCAAAAGAACTGTGCTAAGAAATGTGAAATGGAAGTACACACAGAAAGTGCAAACTGAGAAGCACTGGGTTCTGCATGAGCAGCTAGATATGCCCTGCCTTGCTGGCTGGGCAGCATGCCTTGACGGGGGATAGCTGGGAATTTGTGCTCCTCTGGGGTTCAGTTCTGTTCCTCAGATCTACTGAGAGCAACAATTTACTCCAGGATTGGCCTAAGTAATTTCCTATACCAGAATCTGCTGCTGTGCAAAGTTTCCTGTGTGGATATCCATCCAGGGAAAATTGCGGTGTGCAGGGATCATGCTGCCATGCCAGGCTGGCAAGGATCTGTTTTCAGTGTTTATTCCTTGGAGCAAGGACGCTGTTGTGAAGAGTCACGCACACCTGTGTAGCCACATAAGTAGATATGTGAAGCTCTGAGGTTTTGTTAGTGTTTTAATGCTCTTGTGAGTTCTTTGTGGCAATATGTCATTTAAAATATTCTGTGATTGTGTATCCAGTGCTCTGGAGCACTAGTAGGTGAGTTGGGCTACTGAAGAAAAACAACGCATGTTTGAATGGTCAGGCCAACTTATTATTTCATGGTAGGTGTAGAATTAACTGAAAATATGACTCCACTGCAATTATGTTGATGTAGTGCCTCGACATGGTATGTAACAGCATTAGGAGTCTGCGAGAGGAGTACACATGGCATCAAGAGAAGGTAGATGTGCAGGGTGGGGATTTTTGTTGTCTGGTCAGAAAAGGAAAAAAACATTTTCCCATGCCTTCTATGATGGCAGTATCTTGATTTAAATGTTCTGCCTGTCAAGGGAAGAAGAAACTTTTAATGTCTTCAAGTATCCCATGGTTTTAAACACTTCCTCAGGAGGGAGTGTGCCGTGACCCTCATCTGTGAGACCTTCATGGGTCATTTCCCCTTCCCAAGGTTATTTAAAAAAAAAAAAAAAGGAAAAAAAAAAAGTCGCTTGACTTCTCTTTCAGACTACTCCATAGGAGCAGATTAGAGTCCTTATTTGCCTTGAGGAACTTGTGTTTTACACTCATTCACAGGTGGCTAGGTATAGAGTAAAGCCAGTATTGTGCTGACCTTATGTTTCCTTATTATAGGGAAATCTTATGTCACATCACATTTTCTTTTGTGTTTTCCTGCCTTTTTGACTAATGACAGACAGCTGGGTTACAATAACGAGCACCCATGAGATCAAATATGTCCTTGCAGGTGATCAGGTGGTACAGACTGAGGTCCTGGATGCAGATGGCCAACTTCGGGGGCTGTCACAGTTCTCATGAGGACTGGCGGTGTATGTCTCTCCGTAGTAACTGCAAGCTCTCTGGCCTTTTAGGGGGAATAAATCTGAACTATGCCACCTCATTTGTTGATGTACCTTTCCCATAAATTGCACAGCAGACACATTTCACAATTATGTTTTAGACAGAGAGATTGTCATGTTCTTTAGCTGCTTTGTTAACATTTTCTGAGAGAAGGAGGTAGTGGTGAGACAGAGGTCCTGGCACTGGCACCAGACTGCTGCTGGCTCACACTGTACTCGATGTGATGCTGGTTCCTGCTTGTGACCTTAGACCAATTTTTTGCTAGTTCTGTCATTATTTCCATAGCTCATATAAAATGGAGACTGCAGTAGCGGTACCTCAAGGCTGTAATGAACCTGAAGAAGTGCAGAAGTTTCGGGGATAAAAAAAAAGATTTTCACTTTCTCTTGCTAGAAGTGTATTTATCTGTAATCATAAATTATTAAGAGCTATGATCTGGTTGGTTTAGAGGTTATACATCTGTGTGACAACCACTGTATCCCAAGACCCAGAAGACCAGGTCTCACAGGCAGAAGTTGGATGAAAACAAGGAGCATGAAGCCTTTGGAAGGCCTGTAGATACATCCTGAGTAACAATCTTTTCATAACGACCTGGGGAACACCCACAGAAGTGAATTCGGTCAATTTGGGGTTGTTAGGAAAGCTGTTCTGCTTGTCTCTGCTGGCTGTAGGCTGTAACACCTCCTGAGGAGTGTACTCCTCTGGAGGTCTCTTCCAGCCACTTTAAATCAGACTGTGGTCCCTGTATTGTTGCTGAATGTAATCTTTAAACAGTTTCTAAAGCCACAGATTTCTTTCTACTCTAGAAAAAAATGTACTCCTCTTATTCTTCTTCAATTTTACTCTCTGGAAGGCTGGATCTTGAGTTGGGATTTCTGTCAAGGATCACATTTGTCTATACCACTCTTCTAAAAGAGTGTGAAGAGAGTTTACTTCAAGCAATTGATTCTGCTGTTGGAATATTTAGTTCATCCACTGTCTGAAAGTCAGTAGCTGAAAAAAACCTGTTTTATACTTCAAGTACACAGTGCTTCATCAAAAACATAACAGGAAAAAAAAGAAGTGAAGAAAACATTATGTGACATTTCAGGTTGAGTCATGAACTTTCATTACAATACAGATCTTAGCATTTGGTCGATTGCTAAGTAATCCCTTCCTTAAGTCTGTCGTTGAACCAGTATGGTTTATTTAAATATTTATTTAATAAATAAATAATTAGTAATTAATAAATAAATATCTAATTAAAAATACGGGTTATATATTTATTTAAATAAAACATACTGGTTTCAAACAAAATAGCAGAAAACCCATCCAACACCTCTGGAAGTAGACGTAGGCTATTGAGAAATTGCGAAGCATTATTTCTATACTGCCAGCAGTAATTTAAGAACTTCACAAAGGAATGTAAAGAACAATAATTTGTATTCCTGCTCTGAAAAATTCCCCATTGAAGTATGAGTTCAGAATAATTGTCACATTTCCAGCAGTCACTGGAAAGCTGAGGAACTCTGAACCAATGTGAGACTGAATAGTTGATGCCCTCTGTAATGTTCTCCATTGATTTGCACTGATGAAATGAAAAAGCTTAAATTGCTTCCTTTCATGCTTTTCTTGCTCTGCAGGAAGAAGACTCTAATGTCCAAAATTGTTAACTGTCTAAAATTACGTTGCCAATTCAAAGCAATAATGTAATGCCTCAAACTGATAAAGGATAGCATTGAACTGCACTTTTAGTTTTGAATATTAGATTTCCATGGCTAATATACATCTTCCATGCAGCTGACACAAGGGAAAAAAAAAAAAGGCATTAAAAAGGATTCAGCATCAAAGCAGGGGATAATGAAAAGCTGACTTCTGTGTTACGCTAGCTCTTCTTGGACATAGGGAGAGATCAATCCACCCTGCCAACAGGTTTACCTTGCTCCTGCCTCTCCATGTGCTGAGGCATGTTTTTTTCTGGGCCAATTTTGAATGCAAGTGTAACAGTTCTTTCAAATACTATATTTATTGCAAGCTTCTATTTATTCCCAGCATCCTTCCTTTGTGTTGGGTTCCTGTCATTGCCTAGTTCTGTGAACTTCAGTTGCCTCATTTCCTCGGTTGCTTTCACACTATGTGATGATGTTCTTGCATCCTGTCCCCCCCTCCAGGTCCCGCTCCTCTTATAAAGAAAAGCGTCAAAGGGACAGTTAGTAGCTGCAAACAAAAGATGACCTTCTGAGGCACATATATTGTAGCAAGTGTTATTTAAAGATTGGCAGGTGGGACTTTAGTTTTTGTACCAATAGCATTATTTCTTCTTTCTGTACTTTTACAACAGCCTCTAGACATGAAACAATACGATCACTCATGTTAGCTTTCTCTCTGAGGGTGGGCCACCTGAGATGTGCTTTGTTTTCCCCATAAATGCAGGTATACATTTCACTGTGTAGCAGGTAGAGATTTCCAGCTGGACCAGTTTTTGAATCATCTTTGTTAAGCCCAGGTAGAAGGCTGTGCTTTGCTGGCCACTTGCTGACCTGCTGTCAGGACTCTCAATGCATTAACAGCACCCTGAACAGCCCCACCAAGTTATCCCTTGCCCCCTGCCTGGGTGCCCCATCATTCCCTAAGCTACATCATAAGCGGTCCTGGCTTACTGGCTGTTTTCCTGTATGTGCTCTGGACCTACGTACTGGGTCGCCTTGTCTCCCATCCTGTATCTGGCCCTATCTCCTTCTGTTGTCTGCACTCCCTGGTTCATCCCCTTCCATGTCGGAGCCGTTGATGGAGCCCATTTCCCACCCGTGGCCCTGCCTGCCTCAGGGGACGCCGCTGGGGTCACCCCAGCTCATCACCAGTCATCACCAATTTTTTTCTTCCCAAGTGTGTTTCAGACTTTTTCATAGCAGAAGTTTAGGCTTTGCCCATCTCTATAGCAATTTCATGCTAAATTATCACTTCATTGTGTCTGTTGAGGGTTTCACATCCTAGTGTGATTAGCTGGAATAAGAATTTGGCTCACAGAAGTAATTTTTCATTTGAAAAATAACCCAGAGCTGCAGTTTGTGGGGGTACGAAGTAGGCTGGTAAGGGCAGTAAGGATAAAGGCTTAGATCCTTAAGCACAGGCTGCAGCAGGGGGAGGACCAGCTAGCTCCCTACAAGAGTTGAGCAAGGTGTCTTGTGTGGCTGTTGAGAAATATATTGCTTCAAGCTTCTGCAGCCCTGTAGGAAGCTATCTGTGTTAAGACTTTTCTCTCCGAGTTGCAGGCAGTGGCACTGTGGGTGTTAAGTCATCTCTGTTTCAGTAACTCAGTGTCCTGGTTTTGGCTGGCTTAGAGTTAATTTTCTTTCCAGTATCTGGTATAGTGTTATGTCTTGGATTCAATATGAGAAGAATGTTGATAACACACTGATGTTTTCAGTTGTTGCTAAGTAATGTTTAGACTAAGTCAAGGATTTTTCAGCTTCTCATGCTCAGCCAGCAAGACGGCTGGAGGGGCACAAGGAGTTGGGAGCGGACACAGCCAGGGCAGCTGACCCAAACTGGCCAAAGGGTATTCCACACCATGTGACATCATGCCCAATATATAAACTGGGGGAAGTTGGCCAGGGTGGGGCAGATTGTTGCTCGGGAACTAACTGGGCATTGGTCAGTGAATGGCGAGCAATTGCATTATGCATCACTTGTTTTGTATATTCCAATTCTTTTATCATTATTATTATTATTTTCTTCCTTTCTGTCCTATTAAAATGTTCGTATTTCAGCCCATGAGTTTTACCTTTTTCCTTCTGATTCTCTCCCCCATCCCACTGGGGCAGGGGGGGACTGAGTGAGCGGCTGCGTGGTGCTGAGTTGCTGGCTGGGGTTAAACCACAATACTTGGTTATCATGTCTGGTAAGTCAATGTATGTCAGTCAGCTCCTCAGCGGACTGACAAGGTCAAAACTCAATGAATGCTCTTTTATAGTAGCTAAGGATCAGCCCCTTTTCTCCCAAGAGCTGGCATAGCAAACATTGGCTTTTAGCTGAAAGGACAGAAATGGTAAGTCCTTTCACGTGTTTCTCTTGCTGTCAGGACCAGTTTCTGCACTCCCAGCTCTGTGGCCATCTCCTTACCTGGTCCACCTCCGCCCCTCCTGCCAGAACTGTGCTTGTGTTGGTGGTACAAAACTGTGTGCCCTAATGTGATGCAAAATTGGAAGAGAGAGATGTGCCTTCAAGAAGTGCTTGCTGATGGTATTTGACTGAAGCTAGGTATAGAGATTATGCAGGGAAAGAAGTGGGTTTGATGAAATATATTTGAAGAAACTGTTTTGTCTTACAGTCCTATTATTCAAAGCAGGAGAGCTCAGACCTTCGTGGGACCTTTGTGGGCTTTCCCATCAAGTTTCAGGATTGCTCAGCATCTTCAGAGTCTGAGGTGTCTTGGCCACATACATTTGACTGGCCCCCCATAGAGGGCTTTTAGAGAAGTCTTTGGAAGGCAGCCACGTGATGCTTGTGTTAGCTTATCTTTTCCTTCTGTTTTCATACAGACCCTAGTGAAATGAGGCTTTTGAGCTCATAAATGCCCAGGAAGACAGATAATAGAGAAACCATGCCCCAACTGTAACCAGTGTTTTTCTGATGCAGTAGGATGGCTCTTGACATTGTGTCAGAGCATAGATGAAGTTATTTCCATGGGAGTTTCTCATGCATTAGATACCTTGAAGTGTCTGTGTATTCCTGCCAGAAAACCTGTAATGGTATAACTTGGGGTTTACATAAAAGATGGGTGAATGTCACATGATCTTTAATACCACCTATGCAACAGGTAACTTTATGTAACATTTAAATACTTGGAGAAACATTGGTACACTTCTGTAACATCAATTTGTTCAGTATTTAAAATCAGATTTATAAAAGAAATGTGGGTAATAAGATTTATCAGTATGAAAAAATGATAGTAATAGAGTATTAATCTCTCCTGTGTTTCCAGCAAATCATAGATGCATGACTGCAGAGCAACACTTGCCATTTCAAACTGCGGTTTTAATTGTTTTCATGAACTGTATGTCAGAGCAGGTCTTGCTGCTATCAGTAAAACTTCAGAATCTGCAGAGAGGCAGATGTTTGGTTAGTGCATAACTTCCAATATAGATCTGATGTCCTGACGTATAGTTAAAGATCAGATGATAGTAATTGGCAGGATTGTCTTTAAAAAGAGGTAAGAAGTAAGGTCTTGAGGTTTAACTTGAAGTCATTATATGTTCTTTTTTTCTTACAAAAATTATGATTGATAAAAATATGGTTTTGAATCAGACATTGCAAATTTTGAAGAATATATATAGGATTACACTGATGTAATTGCTGGTGAAAAACTGCATACAAACAAGAATTACTTGATATCTGTATTTTGAGAAAGTATTGGAGCCGCTCAAAAATCTTACTCTCCTGTCAGTAATTGCAGCATCCTGAAGAAATGTTCAGGCAAGGGAAAATAATATTCTAACATTTCCCTCATATACTTATACAAGGTTTTCAGAATTATTGTTACAAAGTGTTTGGATGAAGGTGCAGTAGGAAGAACACACAGCAATTCATATGCTGCTTCAGATTTATGAAGTAGTTGCAATACAGAGACTTTCAGTGCTACTGTTATGCCTCTGGGAAAAAATAACAGTGAATAATGAAAATATAGCAGAAAAATAAACATTGAGAAATACATATCGATTTCACAGAAAAACAGGAGTATATATACTTGAAAAATTATAGGACAGTTACCCTCTCATGTATCCCAATAGTGAATTTACATATTGCTGTGAATCCCATTCTGAATTCCCTTTTTAATGTCAGAATGATGTCTGTTTACAAAAGGATAGTAGAGATTAGATAATAAGAGGCTGCAGTGAAGGTCTAGGATCAGATTTTCTTTTTTTTTCATATACAAGATTTTGAAGTAGGTTGTTAATAAAAACTAGTTTTTTTCCTGGTTTTCTTATTTTCTATTACTTTATCCTATTTTGCTTATCTTTTCTTTTTCTTTCCAAAGGCTCTTCAAACCTATTTTTACCCATCTTTCATTCGATGGTGCTTTTCTTCACCTCTTGCTTTGGCTCCAAGCTGGTTGGTCCCTTTCCATCTGATTCCACTAATGCTAGGGGTGATAATACATGCTGCCAGAGTGTATGGAGAAAATAAAAGTTAAAGGTCATTGCTGTGGTCTGTTATTAACATGATTTAACTTGCAGGCAACTGGTACAGTTAAACTGAACCTCCTTTTGCATCCCTTAAATGTTGGTTCAGGTAGGAGTGTATGGCAACTGTTTATTGCGGGATTATGGCAACATATTCCAACACTGTGACTCACTTTGCTTCCTCTGTGTATCTTCTAATGAGATGTGATGGCATCAACCTTTCAAGAAATAAGCTGAACTTGCCCATTCCTAAAAAAGCTGCTGGAAAAGTCATACTTTTTGTATAAACTGTCAAGGCCAACAAGCTGTAGTCTCCTGATTAAATCTTTGTTCCGAGTTGAATATCTGGGAGTAAAGAAAACAAAGAGGGCTGGGCATGATAGCACATGGTGGTCTGGATTGTTGTTTCACCCTTCTCTGAAGGACTCTTGGTTGAGGATAGGTGCAAAACATCCTGTGTTACTTTGTTATAAGCAGATCAGAAAATGCAAAAAGCACGTTTTCCTGTGAGCTGGGGGATTTGTGAGCACAAACTTTATTCGGTACTTGGTTTATCACAGCTTCCCTGCCTGACATTGGGGTAGTCACTCAACCTCTTGTCTGTAAAACATGGACATGTTGTTTTCTCCTACCAGTTCTCTCTCATTGTAAATCCTGTTTTATTTGCCTCACCATGATCTCACGAGGACTACTGCAGCAATAACTGTGAAGGATCTAGAGATCAGTGACAAGAATTGATAGAATAAGAATTGGAGGTACAGTCTATGGTCCTTGAGGGGAGCATCTAGGGCACCTATGGGCATCTAGACTGTTTCCTCAGAATGGATGGGGTTGGCTTCCTCGTAAAGTGTATGCTTTATTTTGATCTTCAGTTTTCTGCAGTTGATAAGGTACATTTTCAAGTGAGGATTAAAGAAAAACCTACCCAGGGACTCAAGTATATTTACTAGTATAACAGCTAATAGCCTGGAAAGAAAAGTGCTCTATTTGCGAAAGAGATACAGCCATCAGAGTGTATAATGGAGTTTCAGCTCTGTGTGTTTGGATGCAACGCAATTTTCTGATACATGGATTCCTGCTCTTCACAGTTTCAGTACATTCTGGCTCATTAGTAACTAAGACAGAGATTAATGCTTGTCTGTAAGAAAAATATGTTCATTAGAAGGATCTAAATTGTTCTCAGATGTATGTACACAACAATTTGCAGTTAACTCAGTTGAGAGCGTGGTATACCTCCATGACCGCACTGTCTAGATCAGTATGATTGGGGCTGATATTCTGCTATGTATATCTTGATTCATTTTACTGGAGTGACGCGTAGGGTATAAACAAAGAGCAAGAGGCACCCATCTGTGTGAAATTACTCATTTCTGATGTGAGGTTAACACTATAAAGATTTGTCAGGAATTTTTTTCAGTGGGACATCAAAAATAATTTCACTGTCCCTAACCCTTAACGTTGGAACCTACAGGAAAGAGTGGTGTGGACAGACCCATAACCAGTCTGCATTACTCAGCCATTTAAAGGATAAATAAAAAAGAATTTAAAACCAGGATGTTCTCTGAATGTTCATTCTTCCATTCAGACACACTCTTTAATAAAACTGAAACTAATGTTTGAATGAATATTTTGAGTATTCTGTTGAAACCTAAATTATGCTCAAGTTTGCTTGTATCTGCACTAATTCTTTTATGTAATAGTATGGAGGTATCTAACTCATCTCTCTCTTTTTTCACCCCCCTAGTTAATGGTCTAATGACGCTTGGATTCACAGGTGAGCTTTACTTCTAAAATTCAAACTTCTGTTTCTGTTTTGTTAATGGCGGCCATTGGAGAAATGCTTCCATACTATCTGATTTCGGTTAGTCAACCATCATGCATTTTTTACAGCTGGTCTTGTTCATCAGCTGTGTGAACTGAGAGTGGTGTTGTGTTTTGTAAAGGTCAGTCTCAATAGTGGTGGTAAAATTGTAGAATTATTTGTAATTTTGAACCCCTTTGGCCAGGGATTTAGACAGAAACTCTTGTGTTGTCAGATTGTTCCTGTCAAATAACTCTATCAGAGCTTTTTCTATAACCCTGCAAAATACTGAAGCTTTAAAGAGAGCCAACCGAAACCACCAAGGCCGTGGAAAATCCATTTAAACACCCTGCTGGGAAGGATCTGGAGTAAATTGTCAGCACACATGACGTAATGGAGGAGAAACTTGTATTCTGTTGGATTTATAGGGTTATAAATCAAGTGATAGCTGGCTGTTTAGAATACCCTGCCAGGGAAGGCAGCTTTGCTTAACTTTTGTCAAAGCATCAATGCAGGATTGAAGTTGCCAGCTATGCAATTTTCATATCTGGTTTTGAATTCTGCCCAGCTTTAGTGTTCCTCTGCAGTTCTAGCTGTGGAAAGTATAACTTACAACTGCTGCAGCTGCCAAATGAATTGGCAGGAGTGCTTAAATAGGCAGGGTCCATGCTATCATGTTAACTTCCCAAGAACAAAATTACGCTGCCCCTGTTTCGTAACTTTCACCATTTCTATCACTGGTGATTAACTGTAGTTCTGTTTTTTTTCTGACATGGATGAAAGCTTAGCATCAGCTTTAAGAGCTCTGGCAGTCAGACATGATGAAGGAGGTAGGGTCAGGTTGCAGTGAGTCAGCCGTACACCTGGAGAGGTTTGTGCTCTGAGTGAAATAGTGGGCTTAGGGTCTCCGGTGTGTCACAGGCTGTCCAGTTATGGGCCTGCTGCTCTGCGAAAGTATGTGAAAGCCAAGTATTTCTTTGGTCAGATGTGATGGCTGTCTCTCGTTTGGCACATGGCATCACTGAGTTAGTGACTTCCCCAGCTAAGGAGTCAGCTGTGATAGCTGGAGTTAAATTGCAAAGCGCTCCTGCCCGGGCTCCAAAGGAGCCATCTCCTTCGTGGGTGAGACACTTAATGTGCACTCGAGCCTGGTTTACAATCACATGCCCCATTTCAAATGGAGATGTTCACATTTCTGATTGATGGCTGGGTCATGATGTGAGGCCTGAAACCAGTCCATCTTGCCTTAGGCTTTTTTGGACTAATAGTAAGGAACAGTGCCCTGTTGAGAGTGAGGGCTGTGCCTGACCTTCTCATCAAGCGAAGGCTTGCATGCTTTTGACCTCACTTCGCCTGGCAGCATGTTTGGCTGTCACCACACAAAATTAGAACCACCAGCTCTGTTCAGCAATGATGGGATCCTGCTTTCAATGTAACTAATAGAAGGAAAAGAAATACCTCCTCTCCCTGGTGTAAATAGGGTCTCAGTGAAAATGTAGGTTCAGAAGGAAAAGGTGCAAGACCTGATTCTACTTAGAGTTCTTTTCTCTATGATTAAAAAAGGATGAAGTGGTCTGTTCTTGGCTTTATTCTTAAAAAAAGCTGTTCCTCCAGAGTTCTCAGGAGGTTGCCTGACACACGGGTTTTTTAGGGTTGCAGGTTTTTTTCAGGTAAAGCCTTTTCTCAGATTTGTGCTGCTGTAAAGAGAAGAAAACATCCTAGGTTTTTTCTGACTGATTTAATTTAGGCATTTGTATTAAATATGTTGACATACATATACTTACAGGTAATCTTTAATATTCTACAAAATGTATGCATTTTGTATATAGAAGAACAATCAAAATAGTGGCATTTACAAAGGTAAAGCAAGACGTATTTAACTACTTAATAAAACCAAAATGTTTCAGCCTTATCAAAATAAAATGCTTTAGTTAGTCTGAATAGAATTTTTTCAGAATTTTAATTTTATAAGAAATACCAAAATACTATCTTTGTATTCCAATGCAGGCATGGGCTGGCCAAGAAAAAACTTTGACTTTGACTCTAAATACTGTGTAGTTGCCATTACAGGTTGCAAAAGATACAGACTTGCTCAAGTAAAGGTTAACTCTTTCTTTGCAAGTAGCTGTATGCTGTAACATCAACATCTGATAATGGTAGATAATGCCTTTAGTGGATATCCTAAAGAAAAAGCTTAATTGTGAATTCCAGCCCTTTAGCTGGTAAGATATACAAATGTTTCTGATGTTGAAGTACATTTAGTCATACAGTTAGCTGAATGGGATGCATCTGTGTAAGCTTGAGAATTGCTTTCTACACTGAAGTATATGATCAGTAACTCCAGTCAGCTTTTAAGTAAAAATGCAAATGGGCAATAGTAAGTTAGTATGAGTAGAAGCTAAGTAAGATTAGAAAAGTGACTAGGTAGGTTGCTCTATGCTAGGTCTAAAAGATGATACTATATACAGTAACCTGTAGTATTATATACTGTTATGTTTTTAATAAATTTATGTAAAGGTATATTTTATCTATTTTCTAAAATTGTTTAGAAAGTTGAATGTTAGGTTTACAACAACGTAAGTGGCAATCAGAGTTGTGTGAAGGAATTTGCGAGTGATGTGATCACACTTCTTCTATTTCAATGTTTGAGATTTAAGGTGCTTTCTGATTTTACCTAGGTGCACGTCAACAGACTAATCTCTGCAATGAATCTCTCATGTTAGAAAAGTTGCCTGCCTGTGGAAAATCCTTTGAAGAGATGATGAAGAAAGTGGACTCTAAAAAATGGTGCAACCTGACAGAATTTATCATGTAAGAGTTAGTTTTGGTTTTGGTAGTTCTCACCTTATAATGGTGTTTGTCATTTAAAAAAAGGATCACCTCAAATACCAAGAACACTGTAATACCTACATCCTTAATAGATCCCTAATGCATGTGAAATATTTGTGTTCTGAATCAATTGAAATCCTCCTGTATTTGGTTGCCAGTTGCAGAGGCCTAAGCTGCAGCTCTTAAGTCTCTGCAATATGGCCACAGGCACACAGAGACCCAGCTCTTAACTCGAAGAGTGCACAAAATAGACCAATTTAATGAAAACTAACCAGTGGGCTAATCAATACTAGCTGCTATTGCTTTTAGCTCAGACAGTTGTGTTTATATTTAATCTATATTTCTGTGCATTTTAGGCAAATGTTACTTAAGTCAATTTTTTTTTCTGTGAAACCACTGAAGCAATATGCTTTTAGAATCATGCTATTCTGTTTTCTCTGTTGGCAGCAATGCAGTTCCCTCCTCTGATTTTCTTTTTTCAGTAAGATGACAGGAACATTTCATCATACACTGTTTCAGAAATCCACCTCTTGTGTGAGATCATCCTGTCCAAATGTAAAATGATTTGTCCTATTGATCCTGCTGGAGTTTGTTTCTTTGCCTCCCAGATAGAATGGAGAGAGTGAGCACCACCCATTTTGTTTGGATGTCTAAAATACTGCAAGACTGACAGTAGTGAGGGTGGCATTATTATTTTCTTACCTCTATTCCTGTTCTGTAGTTGCTGGAGGTATTTAAACATCTCTCTATTATAAAGCTGCACACTTCAAACTCTGCTCTGGAGGAAACTCACAGGGCTTGTGTAATTGGTGGTATTTTTGGCTTTGTGGAGCATCTGCTTCTTCAGAGCATGTCTGCTCATGCATAATGCTTGCTTTTCGGAAGCACTGAGTACCCTCTACACCAACTGAAATCAGAGGAAACGGCAGGTGTTCCGCACTTCAGAAAACGAGACTCAAGTGAATTAACGCTGGTGTGGTATGAGCCAGCCTGCAGCAGAACATCTTTCTGGATTTGAAACTGTGCTGGTGCTGTTTCAGGGGCTGCTCCTGAGGCAGGGCAGCCACAAGCTAGCTGTCACCACACCTGTTACAGCATCATTTAGCCCCAGATATGTTCTTGTCTCATATGATAATTGATCTTGTCTCCTATTTAGTATCACCTCATGTGATGCAAGATTTTGCAGTCACCTCATGCAAGATTTTACCTAGCTGATCACCAGTAGACGTGATGGGTAACGAAATGTTGGACTGATGTGCTATGTTGCAGCAATTCCCCATGTTTCTCTCGCCACTGACACCTCTGTTGAGATGTCCCACCTGTTGATAATGTTTCATAATCTGACAGCATATTAACAACTTAGATGCTATTCCTTCTTAGCACTTTTATTTGCACACCCTAGATGACTTTACAACCTTGCAACCTTTTAAGAGGTAGATTATTAAAACTTATGGCACTGGAGTGAAACGTGCACTCATGCAGCTCTCTCCAACCATGGGGAAGAGCAAGAGGAGGTAAGCCCTTCTTATCCAGCTTGCAGAAATTGCATTCATATCTGACAGAGAAATGTGTGTATACAAAGGAAAAGAAAATCCTTGCAATGCAGGTACTGCTAGATTTATTTAACAAATATCTGTATGTTATGGGGCAATAATTTTAATTTTCCAACTCATCTAGGTACAAGTTGTTTCACTTATTTTGAAGGAAGCATTTTAATTTTGCTCCATTTGATCTTCATTACAATTGTATTATAATCACAAAGCAGAGTTCTTTGCTGATACCTTGTTCATAATTGATAAGTGTCCTCAACTAATGGGACTACTTGCAGCAGAATAAGGTACCTACAGGAGTCAAAATATTAGACTCTGCCTTTGCTAATGCAGGTGAAAAAGCAGGCAGCTTTTCTCAAGCCTTGTGCTAAAGTTTCTTCAAGAGTTTGAATATTTTGGTGCAAGATTTTTCCAAGGTTTGGAGGTGACTGAAGTCTCTGAGTTCTACTGACTTTCACGTAGAGTTAAGAATCCACCTTGCTTTTATCCTTTCCGATTGCACTTCCCCTTTAGTGTCATTTTCATTCCCTGTACAAGAAAATTCCTGCCTATCTATGGAGATTGTTTTGTCTGGAGAAATCAGTCAGTCTGAGGCTTAGCTCATTTTTCCCCATGTGCAGTACCAAAAGAAGAATTCCAGCCTCTTCCAAAACAAAAATGTTTTACATTTTTCAATGATACACAGTTTTTTAAAACTTCTTTCTATCACTTACATTTCAAGTTCTAGCTTGGGAGAGAGTAGGAGGAGGAATTTGTTTGGAATTTATTTCCTGAATCAAGCATTATCAATCTGATTACAAACTTATCTTAAGGGTTCGTTGCACTGAAGGAACAGCACATTTACCTCTACCTTTAAGAATTTTACTCTTCTGCGAACAGACGTTGTGATTTGATGTCATGCTTTATATAAGAGCTAATTTTTTCCAGCTCATTGGAGGAACCCTGATGGATGGGACTGAAACACTTCTTTATTTGGAGTATTCTGACAAATTAATGAAAAAATGGTATTTCTAGCCATGGTCACTTAAATTCAGGTATTTAAACCTGGTAGTATTAGTTTACCCTGATTTTACATCTAGCCTCTAGCAGTAAAATTTAGTCAACTTGGATCAAATAGTGGGTTAAAACTGTGAGGTTTGTATGAAGGAAACTGTTTCTTCATACGGTAATTTCTGCGTGGTGCTTTTCATTTACAAAGATCTTGCAAAATTTGTCGTATCTTATATCAAAATGTAATCGTTTATGGAAAACTGCTTCTTTTCTCAACTCTTTGTTTTATGGAGGAGTTTTAGCTCTTCAGAGTAAATGGCTGTCCTTGGTTATGGGATTGTAAATAGCAATTATCTGCGTTGCTTTGCTGTTTCACCAAACAGTCATGAGAGAGATTTCAGTGACTTCAATTTGCTGTAACTTAATTATACTGTAAGATCTTCTGACAGCTCCGTTACTTATGTCTTAACTTTATACTTAACAAACTTGTGTTCTTTAAAAGCAGCCTTTTGACTGATTTTAAACAGATGAGGCTCTCGTGTGGCAGCTGGTACTGGAAACCAATATAAAAGTTTTAGCCTCCACAGCTGATCTTGATCTTGCTAGAAATGTATAACAATCACATATAAGCCTTAAAATTTCAGGTAAAGTGTTACAGAAGCACTATCAGGAGACAGTTTCCCTATTATTTATTAATTTTAGCATTTTTCTGTGAGGATTCATGCAGAAGTTAGGATACAAAACTCTGGGTCAGATTGTCCAAAGGTATTTGAAAGCTTAAATATGATGAGGGATCAAAGTGGGATTTTAAAATATCTTAAGTCATTTAGCTGTGGTGGGTTTCAGTGGCTCTTGTCGGACACTAGAATATGAAGGACAACCAGAAACACCTTTCAAGAAAGGTAAAACATTCAAAAAACAGCTGGAGACATTCATTGACAAAAGAGGAAGGGATCAGCTGTTCACAGTTTTGCTGATGTTTTTAGGCTATTCAGAGGGAGCCCTGAAGATGAAAATGCAACTAGGTGGTTTAAATGACAGGAAATTATGGTACATGGCAAGTAAACAAGCAGAGACTGAAGTGTGGGTGAAAGCTATGGGGACTTAACAAAAGCAAATATGCTTTTCGTTCGCTAGAAGACTGGAAATTACAGAAAGCTTTTTATTCTTAATGTGTAATACTGTTATATTATATATATTTATAATATATATGTTATATATTACTGTTATTGATAAAATAACATATATATAATATTTCTATATTATATTCTTAATATTTAGCAACTGCAGCTAAATATGTAAAAGCTGCTACTGTCCACAAACCTAAGCCCATTATTAATGGTCAGATTTTTTTCACCATGCTCTATGAGATAAATCCTGGTCTGGTTACAGTGGGACTGTAGTTGAAAGGCCAGGACTAATTCTTGAAGCCAGTGGCCAGATGAAGATAGGAGTACCCAGAGCTGTCTTACATGAACTTGAAAAAATGTTGTTTATTGTAGTTGTGTAGATGATTTCCTATTCTTAGCTAATGAAAGTGTTTTCTAAATAATTCTAACTAGATCCTGGAAACACTTTAGCTAGAACAAACAGTCTCTAAACAAATCTCCATGTCTCTCCCAGCCCTATTTTCCCTGTATTTTCCCCCAGGAAATACAGGCCTGAAATGTGCTAATGCTGGTTCTCAGCAGCTCATTAAGCTTTTGGCCTTCTCCCAAGCATCGGTATCTCCTCTCTCTTCTGTGTCCCCATTTTCCAAACATTTCTGAGTGTAGTTACTACCATTTCAGTGATTTTGAGGCCAGAGAGATGGCTATGGCCATCTGGTCTGCACTGTTGAATAATACAGGCTACACAATCTGCTCGGTAGTCACTATTTAAAACCCTGTAAGAGTGAGTGAGTATCTTATGGGAAGGTGTTGCGGTTGACTCTTCATTTAAAAGGTATCAAGTTAGTACTGATCATTTACATCTATAGACAGATTGTTCCAAAGGGTTCACTGTTCACAGTCAGAGGAAAATGTGTCTTACTTCTCATTAGTTTGCCTGACTCCAATTCCCAGTGATCATACCTTCTTACATATTTCCCTGATACAGTAAAATTCCTTCTTTTGTCAGAAATCCTTTTTTCCCAATTAAATACAAATAAGTCACACTTAAGTCACCTCTCAATCACTTTTTTTTTTTTTATAAATTAAGATCAAAGTTTTACAGCTTGTCATGATAATGAATGTATTTCAGATTTCTTGAACCCTTTGCAAGTTTTGGCAGTTTTTCTTTTGTAGAGTGGATTCCAGTCTAGAATTGAACATTTCACCCAGCAGTAGTTTGCATAGTATTATGTATGGACTCCCTATTTTTTCCTCTAATCTTAATGGGTATTCAGCATTTTTCTTCTGCCAAAATATTTGTGTATTGCATTAACCCTCCTAGCTACCTTGTAATTCCAGGAGGACGTGCTCTACAAGCTGTACATGATTTTAAGTCCTTCTCAGAGTGACTTGTAAGTGTGACATACATTATTTTTTTCTGGATCTATCATCTTGCACTCACCAGTGTTAAAATGCATATGATTTAGGTAACTCCATGTTTGTAAGTCATCCGAATCAGTCTGTGTAACTACACCTACATCTTCTACTCCTTCTTCACTATTTACTATGCTATTTGCATACTTCAGCAAAAATTATTTTTTTGCCTCACTTGGTTGATTAAGATATTGGGCCAAAACTTTTGCACCTGCCTTCTATTAATGGCAATTACTTTTTTATAGTTAGTTTTCAAGTTCCATTTATTTTTAATTCAAGGACTACCATTGATTTTTAATGGTTTTTTTTTCATTGAAATGTTTTAAACAAAGTTTGATAAAACATTCAGTCTTTAAACATGAATGAAAGAAATACAGTGATTATAAGGAAGCATGTGGTATCTGCTCACACAAAAGTCCCAAAAGATTAATTTGAAAAATCCATAAAAGTGTTTTTTGGACTCCATGTATGCATTTCTGGTTGATTGGCTGCTGTGAGACCAAACACTGTAGAGGTAAAAAATACAGATCTATATGGCAAAAAGCTTTAGTATCAAAGTGTACCAAAAAAGAGACATATGTAAAGAGCTGTGATTAATTAGAAAGTTTTACTTAGTATGTGATATCAAGTCTTGTTAGATTAACTTTAATCTTTGCTATTGGTTAATCCTGTTTTGCATTCTTTATAGACAGTTATACTACTTTTTTTTCACAAGGGCATCCATTCAAAGAAAGCACTTTAAAAAAAACCTGTCCAAATTGAACTATACTGTAGCACAAGCCAGTCAGCTTTCCTGATCTTACTACATCATTATATCTAGAAATAAAGTATTTTCAGTGGTAGCAATAGGGCTAACAGCATTGCTCCCTGATATTCACGTACTCTTTTTGTTGACATACCACCAAGCACCTCCTCTGTTTAGAAGTATGTGGACCTCCTTATCATTGGTTTGGGCTTGTAGTTTTTCTGCAGTAAAAATTCTTAGGCTGTAACAGAGAAATAATCAAGGGGTCACTACTGGGAGAGCGAAGATGACCATAACATAGGTATTTAGTTATAGGCCACCTCTTTTCTTTGAAATGTTAAGATTTGATGCTTAATTTTCTCAGCTGTCAGAAGGAACCTGTTTTGGGCAGAAGATGCACATTGTGTGTCTGGGGCACTGGGCAGCAGATGCCACTAAAGACCAGGACCCTATTGCCATCAATCAGGCAAGTGTATCAGGAAATCAAAATGAGGGCAGGATGCTGTATGATTCTGGACAGGGAACGATGTAGTAAAGGGAGCATCCTTCTGTCTCTGAGCAGAGCTGATCAGTCTCTCTCTGATGTCACTAGGGACAGGTATGGCAAACAAGCCCAGAAAATGATCTTCCTTCAAAGACGTTCCTTTCACCAAAGAGAAATGGATGCCTACATGTTTTGTACATGTCTTTTGCTGCACAGTTACTCAGTTGTATCCTTATGCATCTCGTTACTCCAACAGTCCTCTCTTAAACTGAGTCTCCACATAGACGTGCCAGCTTGGAGTTGTCTAAGGAGCACATCCCCAGACTAATTTCTCTTGGATCCAAAGCAAACTATAGAGTGCTTTTCTTTAGCTGAATCAATAAATGAAATAACAGTTGATAACTTAATATCCAAAAGATAGTGCTGATAAGTAATTTCCAGTGTTTCCAGTCCTCTAAACATTTCCTGAGGGAACAGACCAGCCTCAGTAAGATTCATTTGCTATTGGACTGAAATGTAGGATTTGATTGTTATCTCTGATCTAGTCAAGTGTCATCTAGTTCAGTGTAAGGCATTCTGTTATTTCAAGCCAATACTACTGTTACAGCAGTCATGTCACAAGTGTATAAGGTCACATACCTGCTACCCTGGGAGCTCCCAGCCAATCATTCTGTGTTTACCAGCCAAGGAATAGCTGTGGATCGAGAGGCCAAGGGTGAAATAGCAGTTTGTGTTTTGGAAAAGAGTTCTAGCAAAGTAGCGCATGCAACACATGTAAGATCTGGCTTTTCTGTTTCAGAAAAAGAATTGATTGTAACAGACTTCTTCCTGCAGTCCCTATATTTTTTTACCTCATCAAGCCTGTTGTCATGGCTCAGAGGGCCCCTAATTTGCTGTGAGGCAGTGACTGTGTGGCACTGCTCTGTGGCACCTGGAAGATGTTACAATTCTTATTTTTCCAAAGTTTTAAATCTGAGTCCTTAGCAGAACAAGAGAGGGCAAAATTTTTCTTTAACTATATGTCTGAAGCTGATTCATTGCAAGTATGTGTGTACCTGGGGGAATTCCCTGCTCTGCTGTGAGCATGGTCCAACATCTGTCCCCACGCTTAACAACCATTTTATTTTCTGTACAGCCTCAGTGTAATTTTCCCAGAAACCTTTACATCAAAAATGAATTCTATAAACAGAAGCATTCAGTCCCATTGAATATGACAAAGTAGTCCACCCACGTTCTGTTCACATGTTGAAGATTTGAAAAAAGGAATTAAGGAAAAAAGATGTGTATGACTAGAGCCAAATTTGATCTAATCTTCTGGAAAAATAATCCTAAAGCTGTTGCTTAATTTTAAAGTCAATAGGAATTTTGCCTGTTACAATTTGGCCCAACTAAACTAAACTAAACCGATCATAAAAGTTCCTAGTTTTCTAAGAAACATAGTAAAATATTAAAGAAAAGGAGGCCAGATGACATTAAGATCAATGGGAAAACCAAGTGTGGAAGAAAAGTGTGCAATCCAAGACGAAATTATATGCCCCCAGTTCTTAAAGCTTGGAGCCAATAACCTCTGCTGGCTGAGTGTGTATGTAAGTCCTTCAAACTGAGTCATTTTCTTGGTCAGTTGTGTAAGATTTTTTTCATCTTCCCCATTGACTGCTGCAGGAAGTCTGATCTAGATGCTGATCAGTGATTGCATCCAGCTGCTAATGTCAAAACATCTGCAGAAGAGCAACGTACTGTGAAAATCTCAGACAAACCACTGAATTTGTTTTGCAGCTAAGGTGAGGCACTAATTCGTGTGAGCTAATTCATTCCTACAGTAATGTGTCTCACAATTAGAAAGCAGACGCCTTTGGCTCATTCTTTTCAACATTATCAGGAAAGCCTCAATTCTGGATTTTTGCATGTGATTTTCTCACAGAAAAGACAAACTGGAGCTGCCTGGAGCTGGACCTTTGAGTGGCCAGCACACATGTGATTTTAGATCCAGAACAGTACTGATTAAAGGGAGTCCCACTCTTCCTCAGTTGTGCCATGTAGGGGTGTGTGTCTCTGTGTTAGGATTTATATCCTGGCAGACAGACTAGTACATTGGTTATGCTTTGTCTTGGACAAAGTAATGGTAAAGTGCTGCAAATCACAAATGTACTTGCAGGACAAAAGCTCACTGTATTGTTGCCTTGTCTCAAGGTTATCTTCTTCAATGTTTTCATATAATGTTCTGTATGTGTCTATATGTGAAGAGTAAGTCCCTTTTTTGCCCAAAGATTTACTGGGGAAGTAAACCAAAATTCCTTATTTAGCCTGCTGTAACCCCTTCCAGTTTTGTCAGTCCAGATTTTGTAGAAGAAAATATTCTTTGTCAGCTTAGTTTCTCTGTGAAGGAAGGTTGTAGAAACCTATACTTTATGTGGCCTCATGTCACTGAAATTTATTTACCTTTAAGTGTTTGGTGCAGTATAGAAAAACAAGGACTTCTGTGGTAGATGCTAGCATTTTCTTCTTTAATAGGATGGTCTTTGGGCATCCCATACAGATACAGTTGCTGCTTTTTTTTAAGCTCTCAGTGAAATGCAGGTAATACTGATATTTCATCCATTCTACATGTGTATTTCTTTCATCTCTTCACATATCAAAATGTACAGTAATTTTGTATTAAAAAATCCTTCTAAAAACTCCTAGAGGTCATGGCAGCAGTGGCAAAACCAGGCTGGCAATAATCTCCCCCAAAAACCTATTGTTTTCCTTCTGTGACTCATGCCTTTCTTTTCAAAAGCAAAGAAAAGCAGCTTATAAATCAGTTAGGTGTGAGCTAGGAAAACAATGGAAAAGAACGTCGTATTTGAGCAGTTGTGTTGCTGGTAGCTGACAATAGCAGTTTTTCATTGCAGAAATAATAATGTTTGCCATCTATTATTTATAAAATTGGAAATAAAAGAACCCTACAGTTTATAAAGTCTTGCCAGATTGCGAGATGCCGGGCTGTGCTGAAAATGTGTATGTTCACCTGCTGTTTGGGATCAGCTGTTCTAGACACAAGGTTGCTGTGAACTTAATGCAAAGGCACAGCTTGTCCCTGAATGAAGCTGTATTAGAATATCTTTAAGAGGAACTGCATTTCGGGTGAATCTCCATTACTTTCATATGAAATATATTAGCTTTGTTTTATGTTGTGTAGATAGGAGTATGTCCTGATGAATGTGAATAAAGTGGTTAGTTTGAAATCAGAGACCAGGATTCCACATGAGGCAAGAATACTCCATTACTGCATAATTGCTTTCCTCCTGATAGATGCAGAGGCTGAAATATGGTTGCTTAATGAAGTTACAATTTTTTCTCCTTTACTACATAGGAGAGGGAAAGACATTTTATACAACCCATGGCTGTGAAAATGAAATCTGTATTTGATAATTCCAGATGAGGGCCTGAATAGGCTTATGGCTTTGGAAACTCGTTTCTAATATTTTTTCTTTCTTTAGTGCAAAGTTATGGCAATGCACTCCTAAATCTGTGTCTGCTGTCGCCACCTTACACAATGCAGAAAGGTGGTGAAAAACATACATGAACATTGAATTTTTAATGAATTATTCTAAGTATGACTTCTGAATTTTAATGATATATTAAGGACACTGGCATTTATGAATTCTGTGAAGACCTGCAGACCATTTTGCTTATAAATGCAGAGCCATAACTTTGGTCTGCAGCATATTGTAGAAATCGCTATGCTACAAACTAGCAAAGCCTTACCAGCTTTTCGTCTGATGAGATTTCTTGGATTTGCACTTTAGACACTGAAAATCTTGCTTTTTGCGAAGAAAATCTTGCTTTAAAGAGCTTCCTTGAAACCAGTAAATGGATTGAATGAACAGGATAAGGAGAAATTAGCCAATCTTTTTGAGAGGCTGCTGAATTAAATACACAAACTTCCAAGAGCTCAGATTTGGTGAACTAAAACAAGGTTGTTTGTTATTTATACCACAACACCTGTTGTAATCACAGTCTACAAAAGCCTCAACTCAGAGACACCAGTGCTGAGGAATGGGGAGAAGAGAGAACAATTGGAGTTTGTTATTCATAAAGGATAACTGTTTCTTTCTTGCTAAACCAATGGAGACTCTGGGTCTGCCATTGAGAAAATGATGATGACTGTATCATGCCAAAATAGTGTGCTTTTGCAACCCATTCTCCATCTCTTCAAGGATTTTAGGAGCTCAAACCTTCCTGTTCTTCAATTTACAAAGAATTTTGCAAATCTTTGTGAAATTTCTATCCATGTGAGAAAAGAGAAGGATCTTCTGAGCCTGCTCTTAAGTAGGAAAAAAACCACTTTTTCATTACCAATAGCTGAAAACTCTTCAATTTTTAATATCACATTTCAAATTTTCAAGTGCTTTTTTCAACAAGTTTTGACATCTGTTATATTTATTTGTTATGAGTCATGGTTTTCAGAAGGAGAGTGAAATCTGGCATTTGCCCAAAGGTCACCAATGTAAATATCAATAATTTCTTCTTAAAGTTCTGAAAGAGTTTTCATCACTGGTGAAGTTAAGGTCACCAGAAGACACCAGTTAGAATATGTTAGCAAGGGTGCTGTGAGTCAAATTGATGTGTACTGCAGCAAATGCATCGGACTAATGGCTTGTAGCTTGCACTCACAAAGTGGGATCAGTATGTCAGTGCTTACTTTATCAAGTCAATTAAAAAATAGTTCAAGATATAAGAATATAATAATCCTAATGAGTAAAGTCACTTGCAAATAAATAATGTAAGCAATTTAGAGGTGATGTTAGAAAGCACTCTGCTGTTAAATCTCATGACTGTCAGCTGATATGCCCTTTCAACACCTTTCATGCCCTCTTTGAATTTTACTGTGGCAAGATCAGTAATAGAAAACAATCTTCATGGAGCTGATTATTAAAGGTTGTATTTCAAAATAAGCAATACATATGATTTCTGTCTAAAGTTACTTGGTGGTAAAATAGTATGGCATAACTGATAGAGTAGTATCAATTATGCAATGCAAATATCATGGACAGTGTATTTTTAGAGGCAGTGAAAATGAAAAGAAGATAAATGTGTTATGAAAATGAATACTTAATACAAGGTTTTGTGGTTCTTCTGTTCTGGTTTGCAAGACAGTTTCTACATTCTTGTTTTGTAAATGGATCAACCACAAACATATAATAACCCAGATTAACTCAGCAGAGGCAAAAAAATAGATTTTCTTGCTTCAAGCTACATGTGGTATTAGTCATGTGGTTAACTGTTGACAGCACAACGAGGTATGAATTAATACTACCCATTTGTCCTGTATTCGGGGTCTTGTTTCAATTACAGAAGTTTATTATATAAAGATACTTTCAAAAAGTATTTTACATGGTTAATTGACAAGACTCTGGCATTTCTATTTATCCTTGCAAAACAGTATGTAATTCAATGTTGGAAAGTAGTTCCAAGACAAGAAATGCAGTGTTCTGCACTCTTAAGGAGATTAGTCACCTTCTTCAGCCTATTGTGTAATTTGCAAAGGGCAGACACATAAAAATGATAGAGGTACAGCAGCTTTGTAAAATTAAAGATTTTCTCTGTGATAAAAGCTGAGTGTATAAGGGGTGGAAAGAGCAAAGGTTGCCAAGGCATAGTGCATAGGTGAACAATTAAGAGCACCATTTTTTTCAGCTTTCAAGAAACTGATGTTTTACATTTTTCTCAGGTATACAAATGTCCTTCGTACATTTCATTGACCGCTAAAATGTACCATTTCATATTAAGGTGAGTATCAGATTATAACATAGACATAGAAATGTTAAAATGAGCATTCTGGCATCTAGAACTGGGTTTTGTATCTGCCTCCATTATGGAGCCTGTGGGACTGGGAGTTTTCGCTGAAGCCCTGAATCTGATTTTTATCTGCAGGAAGGTAGCTTAAGAAGCAGGATGATTTTAAGATGGTCTCTATTATGTATAATTTATCATGTTGCACTGTAATCTATCATGGATTTTTACATCATATTACTGGGGAGTATATATACCTAATACATATCTAGGCTGGAGTCTAGTATACAGGTGTAAGGTATTAGTGTTACTACTTATAAAAAAATAGGTACAAAAATGTAAGATTGTTCCTGCTTTTGAGTATTGCTGTGCAAGGAAAAAAACCAGGTTTTTTACCATCACTGTGAAAATAAGTAATTGTTTTCATCATCCAAAGAGCTCAGAAAGTAAAACCACTACTTGGCTAGTCAGTGCTTAAAAATTAACAGACCCCATAGTAGCTTTCTTGTACAAGGGTTTGTAGTCTTTCACAGGTGATGTGCCATATTACACTGTTCTTTCTCAAATTAAGGTAGAGCTTAGCAGGACCCAAGAAGCTGAGTAAACTCAGCAGAGCCAGGGGCTGAGAAGGAGCTGCCTTTCTTGGGTGACACTGTCAAGATGCTGGGTCCCCCTTCTTCTGATCTGCAGCCAGTCTTACAAAATCTCCTGACATAGTATTTTTTGGACCTGCTTAGGAGGCTGTTGGCTTCTCCTTAAGCAACTCCAGGGAGTGTTGCAACACTGAAGTCTTCCATAAACAGTTGTGGAGAAGGAGTAGGGCCTTTCAGGTCCACCATTTGCTTCCATTGTCTGTATGAGATGTCAGAACAGACTCCAGAAGCCACGAAGCACAAGAAGAAGTTATTTAAGGAGAAGGCATGTGTCTTTGCCTCCACGAGTAAGAGGGGAAGATGTAAGAAAGGAAAAAAATCCACATTCTATGGTGTACAGGCTCTATCATCAGAGTCATGCTAAAACATAATCATGTACCTGAATAGTAGTTAAGCAGGACTTTTCCATACAAGGCTCTTCCCCTTTCAGATCTTTTTGCTATACCTTAAGTTCTTTTCTAACGCTGTTACTGTTCCTCTGATTCTGTGGTTAATTTTTCATCAATTTTGGTCTTGTTTGTGAACTGTCCGTGTACAGATTGCAATTTTAAAGGATATGTTTATTATTCAAAACTGCAAAAAATCACTTGTTCATTAACTAGTCCAGTAGTTGACATGATCTGAAGTTTAAGATCTGTAATTAACTGCCTGATTTTCCACTTCCATTATTTGTGTTCTGCTTGGGAGAGGAAACAACTGCCACTCCTATCCCAAAGCAAATGGATTTTCTAATTACAGGAATTTTATCAGTCTATATAAACCCCATTTTCCGTAAAAAATCAGAAAAAAAATCTACATTCTTGGCATGCTCATAAAAAGTAAGTAAGGAGGGGTATGGAAATTATGAAGGAAAGTTCAACTTAGAAGCAGATGAATTGGTTTTTTATTTTATTTATTTTTCGCTCTGTGCACATGTTGCAGTGGGTGTTTCTCAAAGTGTAAGCCTGGTTGACCTGTGATTTCTATTTCACAGCTGGATATCATCAGATATTTCTGTCCCCTGTTTCCACTTTAAGAAACGATGCTGTGGTGTTATAAAAGGCTTGTGCTACTTTGGACCAAGTGGAATCTAATAACAGCTTCCACTCAGCAGATGACACTTTAATATCCTCTTAAAAATGGAATCCAAAGCAGTTGTTTGTAGATGTAAGCTGGAATGAATGAGGAGAGCTCTTCTGTTATTTCTTTCCCTGTGAGTTTTTGTCTCCTGGTCAGAAAAATGACTATGTTCACAGGTGCCTGTTTTGAATAGCTGTCTGGAGGCCCAGCTGTGTAGAACTGATCTGGATTAGAGCCACATTTTCTCTGCTTGCGTGTCAGCTTGGTTCATCTAGATGGAAAGAAAAGCCTTGAGCTGCTGAGATGATACAGAGGATGAGCTGTGACTGACTAGCTCAGAGCAGCTCTGGGTGAGGGACTGGCTCTTCCCTCCTGACTCTGGCTCCTCCGCAGGTGTTCAAGGATTGGACTGAAGCCGGCTGAGCATTTAATTTTGGAAGCAGTGGTAGAATAACGGTTTTAGCATGGAATTAGAATGTTTTGAGGAAAGTGGTGACAAATAAGCCGTTATTTGTAGCAAACTTTACAAGGTGAATGAACAAAGTGACTGATGTGTTTGGGAGAAAGTAGGATTGTGTCAACAGATGACTGATGATAGTGACTTACCTGAATACCTGCATGCATCAAGAGCATTTGCACTCAGGCTGACTGGAGGGAAGATTGTGCAAACCAATGGTGACTCTGAGGGTAATGCTTTTGGGAAGTTGAGCTTAGGTAGATACAAGGATAGCATATTCATTGCATGTTTCTCCATCACTGACAGTGGCATGCTTGCTTTTTTTATGATGCTTTTTTTTGCTACACAGAACAGGTGTGGGATTCATCTGTCCAATGTACTAGTTGTCCTGGACTCCCTTCCTAGTCGGTGGAAACTTAAGGAAGGTGTCTTAAAAGATGTCATATACATCATACCCTACAATTATTCCAGTGTCTCCACTGACTATAAAGGCAGCCTAATTTCTAAGCATGCAGAAGTTTGCTTTGAAATCTAACCTGACAAGAAAGAGTGGGAATGCACCTTCAGATGATGTTATTAGCTTCTCAGGGCTCTCATTTCTGTCATGCTTGGCCTTTGAAGGAGGATATGTGCTAGAAAATGTTAATGGTTTTCTTAATGAGACTGAAGAGAGAGGCAAAGCTGATGGGAAAGAAAAAAATACCAGACCTTAGTCTGGTTTTGCCTTTGCCTTGACATATTGTGAAATAATTTGAATTGAATAGAGAAATAGCTCATTGTAATAGAGAAAAAGCAGATGAGGCAGCAGAGATTGTGCAACTGTGATTGTCAGCACTGAGAAGTATTTACTAGAAATCAAAAGATGGTCTGATCATTTGGGTCTGAATTTTGGAGTACTTCCTGCTTCCCTTCACATGTTCTAGTACAAGGATTAAAATTTTAGATGTAAAATTTTAAATACTGATGAGTATAGCAACACAAAAACATTTGATGTGTTTGAATGCTTGCCCTAGAAACATGCTGACTCCTTTCATGAGAGGCCCAAGAAGATGAAGGGCTTTCACTAGTTGACCAACTTGACAAAAAGTTTGAAACTTGATCCATAAGTAAGAGCTTTTGAAGTTTGCATTTAACTTACATAGACACGAGCCTGATTTGTTTGACTGTAAGGGATAGGTATGTAATGAATTGTGCTACTTGTAGTCAACTGATGTCACTTGACAGGTATGTGTGTGGTCTGGTGGAGAGTACACGTCTGCAAAGGCAGAGTGTTCCCTAGTATGTTGTCTGGCCAGTTGTATTGTTACCTAGGAGATATTTTAATTGTACAGCTGGCAGGAATTGTCGCACATTAACCATGTTAATTTCAGAATCATACCTAATTTTCTTTTGCCTTTCCTCCATTTTCCAGTTCTTGTACTTAAAATACAAGGTGTCTTGTGGATATATGTCTTTGTAAAGTTAAAAACAATTTTCTAAAGAAAATGCTCTCAATTCAGATACCACTTTAAACCAGAGGGGAAAATTTATCTGAAAGATATCATGGGTTGTTGTGGGTTAAGCCTGGTGGGCAGCTCAGCACGACACAGCTGCTCGCTCACTTCTCCTTCCCTGCACCCCAGTGGGGCAGGGAAAGAGGAAAGGAAGAATAAAAGCAAGAAAACTTGGGGGTCAAGGTAAAAGAAATAAAAAAATTAAATTCTTTGAAAAGTGAAGGGTAAGTGGAAAAAGAGAGAAGACAAAACAAGTGATGCAAAGGCAATCACTCACCACTTCCCCTGGGTAGACCAATGCCCACCCAGTTCCCAAGCAAAAGGGTGGCTAACCCCCCTAAAAACCTCTTTTCCCTTGTATTTCTGAGCATGATGTTATATGGTATGGAATATCTCTTTGGTTAGGTCGGGTCATCTACCCAGTTTTGTCCCCTGCCAGCCTATTACACACCCACCAATCTATTCAGTGCGGGGGCAGAGTGAGAAACAGAGAAGGCCTTGATGCTGTGCAAACACTGGTCAGCAAAAGCTAGAGTATTAGTGTGTTATCAGTACTGTTTTGGTCAAAATTCTAAAACAGCACCATATGAGCTGCTATGAAGAAAATTATCTCTGTCCTAGTCAGACCTAGTACAATCTCTACCCCATATTCTAAACCATTTATGTCCTGCTCAAGAAATACACTATCCAATACATCCTCATTAACCACCAGACCCCTTCCTGTCCTTTGATTTATACACAGATTTCATTCCCTTAGTCTATGGGTCATCCCTGTGAAATGTCCCTAACATGTCCACAGAGTTCATTTAGTCCATGAGTTCTCTCTCTTATGGTGGTCACTCTGAACCAGAGAGGCATGTTGTGTTGAGTTACTGGATGTCAAAATCAGCTCAGGTTAGGTCACTACTGCACTTGTTCAGCTTTTGCAAAGCTCTTTCTCTGTTGCTTTAGGTGATTCCTGCTGTGGTTCCTCCTAAAATGTACAGCTGAAATCATGGGTTATTTTCCCGCAAGGTTAAATGTCCTTGAGGTACACATTGGATTTCCCCATCCTCCTGCATTACCTACCAAGTGTACTGGGTCCTGGAGCAAAAGCAGTCCCATGAACAGGTTTGCCTTTTCCCAAGGGAGAAGCAAGCCATGCTGTCTTTCCCAGCCAGTTCCCCACATGCATTACAGGGACCTTATCTCCTTCTACAATGTGCAGAGGTTTTGTTCAGGCCAGCCCAGATCAGTTAGCTGATCCTCTGGTATTAACTAGCCAAGTGGCTTCTGCTAAATTTGCATCCTGCTCCCCATATGTCACAGCTCCCATCTCTTTCAGTATGGTCTTTGACAGTCCACTGTATCTTTCAGTCTTTCTGGTGGCTGGTGTATGATAGGGAATGTGGTACACCCAATCAGCACCATGTTCCTTGGCCCAGATACTAATGAGGTTGTTTTGGAAATGAGTCCCCTTATCTGACTCAATTCTTTCTGGGGTACTGTGTTGCCACATAACTTGCTTTTCAAGGCCCAGGATGGGGTTTTGGGCAGTGGTTTGAGTTATAGGGTATGTTTCCAACCATCCAGTTTTTACTTCTACTATGGTAAGCAGATGATGGTTGCCTTGGCAAGTTTGTGGCAGTGTGATATAATCAATCTGCGAGGTCTCCCCTTACTGATATTGTAGCCACCACCCTTTATACCAGAGAGGCTTTACTCCTGTGGCTCTGTCCTAGTTTCAGCTTGATTACAGTGCATGTTTCACATTCATGAATAACCTGTGCAATGGCTTCAGTGGTTAGGTCCACCCCTCAATCTCGAGCCCAAATGTATGTTGCATCTCTCCCTGGATGTCCTCATGTTACCTGGGACCATCGAGGTGTAAAGAGTTCACTCATGTTCCCAGCATCAGAGCAACCAGGTAGAAATTCACTCACCTGGCTGATGGGTGAAATCTTTTTGCCTGTCTCAGAGCTTGGTCATGGATAGGGACAAGATAGTTTGGGGCTCTTTTATGATTTCTATCTCTTTCCTCTCCTGTACTGCTGCAGAATAGGCTGCCTTTTCTGATTCTTCCTCTCTCCCCCTCTCAGGATGAGCTTCTTCTCCTCTTACTAACCGAGTTGACCTCTGCTTCCACTGTTTCTACTTGACTACAGGAGCAACTGTAATAGTTGAGGGTTAGGTCTCTGGTTTAGTCTCAGTACCTCTTTGTGTGGCCTCAGAGCAAGAGACCCTCTTCTCCATCCTTGGTTGTGTGGCCTCAGAGCAGGAGACCTTGCCCCTTTGAGGGTGCTGGACAGCAGCTTGATAGACATGGGCCAGGCCCCAACACAGCTTTAGAAGTTGCTGTGTTACATAGAAAGTGTTGCCAAGCTTGTACCCGATAAGAGGAACAAGAGACACTAAGGAGTAGTGGACAAGGTATTTGATGAGCGCTGGAAACACAGGCCTTAATTCTTGACAGAGTTGTTTGGAAGCTCTATCCAAACTGCAGATATTAGGGTTTAGGATTAAGGGACTAGGCACGCTGATTAACCATTTAGCATTTCATGGGTCTTGGAAAGCAAACTAGAAAGGGGAAGATAAACAGCCATATTAAAACACCGCTTTAGAAGCAAAACCTGTGTGGTTCTGTCAAGGTGCTGATATTTATTTTTATATTATTTGTATGTCAGCATTCCAGGTGTGCATGTGAGGGCCTGAAATACAGCATTATCTTGAGGATCTAGTCAACTTTAGAAGAAAAAGAACCTTAAGTGGAGGCACCTCCTCAGCCTTTGAGGAGATATCAATACTTAGGAGGCTGCTGAAACAGGCAGTAGCTTGAGTGCCTTTGTAAAGCAACTCTTGATTTACTCTCTTTTCTCTGAAAAGAGAATTGCATCCCTTGCTTTTTGTTTAACAAAGAGTGTTGCTCCTGCTGCTGTCCCCATAGCTGCTCTGATTGTTCTGCTGCTCACAAGGCTTTTGGAAACAGTCTGGGAAATGTTCATGTGAGAGGTAGAGGTCAAAATTGGTGGCAGCCTGGGCTGCAGTGATCATGCCCTGGTGGAATTCATGATCTCGAGGAATAAGGGCCAGGTGAAGTGTAGAGTCAGGACCCTGAATTTTAGGAGAGCAAAGTTTCAGTTGTTTAAGGGATTAATGAATGGGTCCCCCTGGGAAACTGCCCTCAGGGGTAAAGGAGCAGAAGAGAGCTGGCAGCTCTTTAAGGACATTTTTCTTGGAGCACAAGAACTCTCAATTCCTATGTATAAGAAATCGGGCAAGGAAGACAGGAGACCAGCATGGCTGAGTAAGGACCTCCTGGTCAAATGGAAGCATAAGAAGGAGGTTCCACCTGTGGAACCAGGCGGTGGAACCAGGGACATGTATCCTGGGAAGAATATAGGGATGCTGCCCAGATGTGTAGGGATGCAATCAGGAAAGCTAAGGCACAGTTGGAGCTGAATTTGGCAAGGGATGCGAAGAATAAGAAGGCCTTCTACAGGCATGTTGGTGAGAAAAGGAAGATTAAAGAAAATGTACCCACCTGATAAATAAGACAGGAAAACTGGTGACAAATGACATGGACCTGTTTTGTCATTTTAATTTTAGGGGGACATTAATTATCCCCATACAAATGGAAAGAAGGTCATATAGATATGTAAGCAAAAAACCTGTTTTCTAGCAGCAGTCCTTTCAGCTTTCTGAAAGAGGTTTGGTTCGCTGGCAGAAAAGCTTTTCTTTTAAGTCTTGCCAAGCAGAAATGTGATACCTGCTCCCCAGGAAAAGTATTCGGTGGTTGGAGACTGTTAAATGTTAAGTGAGAGAACAGGCTTCTGCAGCAATTCTGTTCCCTGTAACTTGTTCTGTGTATTGGCTGTTGTAATTCCCCTTCATCAGAGATGTCTAACAAAATGGCAGCCTGTGATATAGCCTCAAATAAAATCACAATTCTATGTAGTGTCCTTGCTGCTAAACTGAAAATTTATTGCTTGCATGCACTGAAGATATTTTTTACTGATAAAATTTTCCCATTCTAGAGATGGCAAAATACAGCTAGAACATTATTTTTTTGAGAGAACTGTCCTTATGAAATATTTCTTCTCCTTAAAAACTATGTTATGTTACTCAGGTTTGGAAGTACTTAGTGCTTTTACAAAATCTAGCATTCAGACCCATTCTGCTTCAAAGTAATACTCTAATATGAATTAGTTAGGCTGATTTTTGGGGGAAGTGTGGGTTTTGTTTGTTTTTCTTAAAGAAGAATCACTGCTGAACAGTATTGAATTGCTCAGTATAATGCTCTTGTATCAAGAAAACTGTCCTCACATAGGATGTTTAATGCAATTAAATTCTCTGAGCCACTGAGGTATCTTCTGCTTTTGAACAATTTCTCCTTTCAACATGCTGTTAAGTTGTATTTTTTGTTCTCTACTGACTGTTTGCAAGCAAATACCTGTTTGTGCATGGGAAGTCCACAGCCACCTGTTACAGCATTTCAACTGGGAGGTAAAGAGCAATGCGGAGCAGGAAATAAGTGACAAGTGTAAGAGTTCATTTGAGTTTGGGGTGGTGGTATTTGACAATGCAGTGTCACCAGCTGATTTGTAAACTTGACACAACTGAGGTTTTCTACACACAGACAGTGCTTTGTGCAGTCAGAATACTCCAGGAAGGAAAACATCTATTTTGTAACAGTAAGAACTCAAAATTTAGCCTTCATGGACATTGTTCAGGGTCCTTTAGTTTTATTATCTCTGACTCTGCTTACTTGAAGATATCAAGGAACATGTCAAGCCCCCTTTCCCTCAGTTGTTAAATTCATTTACATTCAGCTTTCTTTTTCTTGAAAGAAGATGGAGGGGCTATAGAAATCTTGGAACAGTGAAGCTCAGTAATCTTGTACAAATGTTGCTATGGCATTCCTTAGACTTTCAGTGATATTGCTTTGAATATAAATGGGATAGGACTTGATCAACAAGGGCACTTACCGTAGCACTTGCTAGTCTTCATTTCCAAGTAGTGCTGAAAACACAACTCATTTTTGCAGAAGCATGAAAATATGTTTACTAAGATGTGATGTTCACTGTTTGCTACAATTCTGCAAATGAGATCACCATTCTTCAAATGAGAGCAAACAGGTTTTCTTCTCATTCATACGAATTATCGCTTTTGGAGTTGAGTAGGGACCTGAGGTTTGAGTTTCAGAAGAAAAGGAGTCTTGAGGTGGATGTGTCCACATAAAGCTGCAGCGCTAGCTGCAGTGTAATGTCAGCTCAACTGCCTGCCTTTAAAACCAGGTAGGTGGGAACAATACCAGTCCACTCCATGGGAGAATGGAGGTGAGCAAAGCTGTCTGCAAAAATGAGATACATGGGCTTGTTCTGAGGTGCGTGTAGGTAAGGCTAAACTGTTTCTAATATTCAGGCTGGCTAACTGAAAGTTACCGTGGTGTAACTGTATTGCACTGCGTTGGTTTAGTGGCTCAAGTATAAAGTGATCTACAGATTGAAATCTTTTTATTTGTGATTCATTTATCATAGGAATGAAGGTTATGGACTAATGTTGTATAATTGTAATTACAGGGAAAGTTGCTGTGTTAGAGTTACCTAAGTTCTTTCCAGGGAATGATTAGTGAGAAATTATTTTGTTGCTGCTTGGCCAGATTAATACTGTTCAGCCACTTGCCACTTTATAGTAAGTATCAAAGGTAAGAGTTCTTTGACAACATTATGTGGGCTGTTTACAGGGAGGCTTTTTTACTGCTTTCCCACTAGAACACCACCTCATTTATCTGGGTCTGGAAGTGATGATTTAAATAGCAATGAAACATTACTGTTGAGGAATTCCATTCTAGGTCTGTGGTTTAGCTGCAATTTTGTTTTTCCTGTTGCTGAATATGAGGGTTAGGATTTTTCAGTGTGTTCAGTGATTTGGCTGGAGAAGGAACACTGTTCCTACTGGAACACTACATTCTGTTAGACCTAAGTTTAGCAGAACATTGCTGCAGCTTAGCCGTAACCACTGCCACATTGGTTTGCCAGTAAAGCAGTTAATATCCATACTCATCTAGATTTTAATTTCTATTTTGAAATAGATTAATAATAGTATGATTAATATGTTTGGTTTAACAGTAGGATTAATTCTTAAAGGATTAGGGGCTAGTTCATTGCTGTAGAGTTTGATAGAAAGGAGCACATCTTTTTTTTTGCAAATTGGCAGGAGTTTTGCTGGGGACCAAAATGTTGGGGAAGGTGGTTTTGTGTGCATTTGTTTTGCTGTTGAGATTTAGTTATTCAAGAGAGTTGACTCTAAGCAGAGCCCCCAAACTGCAAACTCTGTTCATGCAGGCTTCTGTCTTTTAAGCTGCTCCCATGCATCATTTTATTTACTTTAAAGCTAGCAGCACAGTATATCTTTCCAAAAGCAAAGCTTTCCTCTGCATTGTGGGGGAAAAAAACCCAAGCCAATAGCATTTGGAGAGAGTAGAAAACAGTATCAGTTGGTAACACCCACCACTGCAGTACTTCATATAATCTTAGGACAAACAGGCTTACGAAACAGATCTTGTGAGAAGTCTGACAGATGTTTTGAAAATACAGAAGAACCTAGCTACCCATGAGCAAGTACAAAACCTGCTTTTTGCCTGTCAAGGACCATGTTCCCTTTTTTGCAGCACCTGGAGAAGTGATGAGTGGTCACAGATGAGTTGATAGTGACAAAATTCCATAGGTGACAGCAAGCCTGGTGCGCAACCATTGCCAGGAGCAAAATTTTGCCTCTCACTAGGGAGGAAACTATTATCAGGTGTCTTTCTGTGTTTAAGACTGGAATCAGTGCCCTGAGTTTATTCTGAAAGATCAGCTTCTTTAGGGCACATAAATGCTATTTGTCTCTTAAGAACATTCCTGGTTCCATCTATATAAGAACACTGAGATTTCTTTTTGTGCGGCTGAGCTGAGCAGATGTCTTGTCTATTGTTAAATGAAATTATTTATTTCCTGACTTATTCTTTTCTGCTATGAAATGTATGTTTTCCCAGACATCAAATATCTTTGATGAGGTCATCATTTTAATGAGAAACTGTGGAAGTGAGAAACAGTAGGTGCGAAAATTAAGTTTAAAGTAGTCACAAAAGTATTGAGAATTCTTAAATCTGTTTTACAGACTTACTTGCAGCATGTCTCAAAAGTATGATTTCAGTTTGTCAGGATATGCAAGTTTATGTAACATAAATTTCTTTTAGTGAGCTTTGCAGGAACTGTGCAGAACTTAAAATTGGCAAGCCATTTGTTGAATGTGGACAGGGATTTGATCTTCGGGTGAAAAATACAAACTTGATGCATTTGTAGGGGAATGAAGCAAGATGTAATGAGTCCCACCTCCATTTTGTGTCTGATTTCTAGTATTGTGGAGTGGTTCACTTGCTGTGCAATGCTCCAGAAGCTTTCTCTTCTGATAGCCCGTTATCAGGGTTCTGTTGAAGCATGTCAGGGGTCTCATCTGGCCTGTGTGCTGAGGTTTGCTTTTTGTGGAAATGAAGGGAGAGAGGAGGTGGGTAACTGTGCAGCATTCGTTTGTAACTGAGTTCCCCTTAACCTGGAAACTGTGTTGCAGTCTTCAGTAACATAAATGAAACTGGAATTTTTATCAAAGCTTGCATGAACTTTGTGGGAGCAGAGCCTCTTGGATGTGCTCAGGACTGAGGTACAGGGTGTCTTTTATACTTTAAATTAAAGATGGTAGTTCATATATTCCTTATTTGCAAATGAGCAGCTCAGGTCTGTCACTTGTGTATCTCCTTCAGGCTGTTGCGATTTTGTGTATATTCTGAGATAATTGCTCAACTGTAACTTTGCGCTTTGTTTTCTGTCCCTGAGTTCAGCATGGACAGCATTTTCCTTTCCTGACTGTATGTCAGGAAAGAGCAGAAGGAAGTTCAGGGCATCCTTCTGTTCCCCTCTGTCAGGTTCTGGCAGACCTGGTGCTCCGTTGTCCAAGTAATCCCCAAAGACAGCTTTTCTGGAGCTCCACTTTCTCTGGAAAAACAGTCCACTTTCTGGCCTGATTTCCTAAAGAATTAAGTCATATTTAGTCATGCTATGTGCATGTGTGTGTGTAGCTCCAACAGTGGAGATTTCACAAGGAGAGAGTTGTTTTCAGTAGCCCAGTTGCAAGATAAGAATCAGAGTCCTCATAAGCAGTGTAGATTGTATCTAGAGCCTGGTCCTGAGCCCAGAAGACCCAAGCTCTATTGCCAGTTCTGCTATGAACTACTCTGCTGTGGGCAAATTGTGATTCCGTATTATGGTTCTATTTTCTCATCTAGAAAACAATCAGGACATTTGTTTTCTTTGCAATTTAATGAATGAAATGTATTAGATGACACACAGGTGTTATTAGCAATATTTTTTTTTGCCTATATCCCTTAGTAAAAAATACAAACTACTAGAATGTTTGCGTCGAGAAGTCAATGTCTGAAATAGCAGTCTGGCATGCTTTTTTTGTGTTACTATCCTTTACTTAGAAATTAGTTGTTTTATTTTAGCTAGCATTTCATAGCTGCTCTCTGATTTTGAAAGCAAAACTATACAGTTATCCATGCTGGTTTTATTTGTTTATTCCTTTTTCAGTGGTATCTGGTCTCTCACTGTCACTGCAGGGATACTTGTATGCATGAGTTTTTGAGTACAGATGTTGTGAAGTGATACAGAAAATACGCCACATTTGTCTCGCTCTTTTATAGCAGAAATTGTAAAGGGAAGGCTTTCATTGCTTTGTTTAACATGCTACCTACAGTTTGAGCAGCACAGCAAACAGGATTGAGAATGAGAAACAGATACAGCTACTGTAGGCTTTATTTTAACACTTACAAGGCAATCAATCAAATAATACAGGGATTGTTGTATACTTGGGAAGTTTTTGGACACCTAAACTGGGTGCCAACTATTTGTATATGACACATATGGTCCCTATTAAGGTAGTCATTAGAGACCGTATTGTCTTTTATTACACAGTATTTTCATGAGGTTGGACAATGCTACTTTAGCCTCATTTTACAGAGGGACAAATAAGGAACAGAGATGTCTAACTGATGAGCACATGCAGATTGGGCTGGCAACACCTCTTCTTCATAAGCATCTGCAGGGCAAACCACCACAGTTCCTTGTGGTGCTCCAGCATCGTGCTGTACAGCATGATGGTTCAGAAACCAACTCATGAAGAGTGTGTATCATGGTGCTGGAGGAGGAGGAATACAGCAGAGTGTAGAAACCTTGTCATCTGTGCCAAAGTGAACTGCCCTTTCTTTTTGGTCATGTGACCTGAATTTCCAAATACTTTGGGGATGATTGTAGCTGAAATTCAACTACAGAGACTTTCCTAGTCACCAAAAGAAAAGGAAAGAAAAAGGATTTACATATACGTCCCAGGGAATTCCTGTGTGTCCAGTCATCTATTTTCTACTGACTGCAAAATAACACACATGATTTCAAGGGCTTTTAGTGACTGTCTTTAGGGATTTCACTAGTTGTAAAAATCTGTCTCTAAACAATTGCTGTAGATCTCATAAGGGCTTATGTCCCTCCAGGCCCACCCTACACACTTAAGCTCTCCTCATAAAATAAAATTAAGCACAAAATATTAAACAAACAAATATGACCCAAACAACCCTTCACACAAGACAGAAGAAAGAGGAAAAGTGGGGAAAATACATTGGAATTACTGTTATCGTCATTAGCTATAATACCATATTTTCTAAAATGAAAGGTACAATATAGTAAAAAGGTACATTTTCAATTAATCTTCTTTCTCCTCCACACCAAAGTCTGTTTAAAACTTACTGTGCTTTCTTTCAGCTTCCAGTGAATAACAAATAGCCCTTCTTTACCCCTTGCCATTCTCTCTGTTTTCCATCAAATGTCAGTGTTACTACAATAGCTGCTGCTGTTGGACCAGGGCAGAGAGCAGGCATTAGATTTCCTAAATTAGTACCGAATCCTCAGTCCTGTTTGCACTGTTACATGTTAAGCTCATTCTGAATTGAGATGGCAGGGTTGCTGCTGCAAACCTGGGGACATCTGTTTACCAAGGAACTTGTTAACAAGCAACTTTGCTATGTTGCAGGAGCTTACACAGAAATGAGCTGCGGTTGCAACTGTGGTCTCTATCAGCTGCTCTGTCATCAAAGTTGTAATTCAAGTCAACTTTAGAAACTGGGCAGTGATGATTTAAAAGCAGTGAGTCACAGATGACCCTATTCTTATGATAAAGAAATGTAAAATTTTTAGCCAGAAATGCAAAGTGTCTGATGTGTGTGTTTAACATAGCAGCTTAATATTTGTTATGTCAAACTGGTGAAGGGATTTGCCTCAACTTGGCAACTTCCAGGAGAATTCATGTTCACCACTAAAATAGCACATATTTCTTCATTGCTACTCTGAAAGCTAGCTCAAGAAGTATTTCTTTGGAGAAGTTCGGCCTTCTTCATTTTAGTCTTTGTCCCTGATGAGTTCATGATTAAGTAAGGTATTCTGACATAATTTGTTGCTCATGCAATAGCATAGTAAATGATGGTTAAGACAAACTGTATTAAAGCCACAGCTCTTGAGCCAGATCACTGCATAATGCAGAGTAACACTGCAATGTTGTAATCATCTCTAAGGAGCAAAACAAACTCTTATCTGGATGATACAGTACATGAATGAATCTTTGCAAGCCAGACATTTGCAGAGTGTTTCAGCGTTTGGATTGCAGGATGCCAGGTCCATATGCTGCTCTTGCATCCTGCATTTTCCTGTGCCCTCTGCAGTGCATTCCCTCTATCTATGTTTCTCTCTCAGCTGGAGAAGTGGGAATTTGTGAAGTGGCTGACAGCATCTGAGACCCAGTGCAGACTCTTCAGTGTATTAAGTTAATCTTTTTCCTCACATCATCACTGATGGTGATGACTACTTAGGAGGTGCAGTGTATATAAGAAGTTGGATGCATATGCTTAAGTTTTTGTGGGATTAGGATTTGCCTTCACTTACTCTTGATTTTTGTCTTATTCAAGGGAGGTATGGGACTGGCTGCTGTAGGCATGGCATAGTGATAGCTTCAGAGAATACTTCCCCTCTGAACTCATGTTCCCAATAATGGGCTGAGTTTACAACTAAATAATCATTAAAATAACCTCAGGAGTGGTAGAAGGCAAAGCCCACTTGCTAGTAGAAGCTTTTGGCTTGGTAAAATTCCAGTGCTACTAAATTTTTTATCTTTATAACAAAGTACCTGGTGTCAAGCTACATTTCCCTCCTTGTTCTATATTTGCTTAATGTAGTAGTTTTTGTTGCTTATTGGAGATGGATATTAGGTATATAAACTACTGCATACATCTACAATTGCTCTTTATATTTACATTTTCTTGCTGTATCTTTAGGAAATTAACAACAATTTAGTAATAATCGTGCATTTTAGGGTTTTCAGTTAGGTTTATTCAACCATTTTTCATTTTCCAGACAGCTGTTGATGTGAAGCCAAGGGTGGAGATCTGTAATTATTTCAAAGGACACCAGAATGTATTCATTATTTTCAACCCAAGTGAGTAAATCTGTCACAATGCCCATTATTTAGTGGCATGAGAGTAAACTATACTTTATAATGTCGTCATTAAACCAGCAAGGGTTTTTTTGACTTTTCCCCACACACACATTCATTTCTTCCCTTATGTTTTGTAATGCATTATTTTCTTCTGGCTGAATCTATATTGGAGATGCACAACAGCAGATCTGATCTGATTAGGGAGGTAGAAGTGTGTCTGTGAGAATACTCCTCTTGGCAGAAGATACGTGATTAAAGGAATGGTGAAGATACAGCCACAAATCTGTTTGAGAATGTTGAATTAAAAAGCTCAGAAATATTCCACCATATTTGTAGGATCATAGCTGATTATAAAACTAAAGCTTTCCTTTTAATGTGATGATGAAACCTCAGGAGATAATCATCTTAAGGTTTGGATCCTTATTTGAAGTTCATCGAGACTGTTACACCCTTAAATTCTATAAAATCTGGCTGCATATTGTACAAGAATAGGCTTTTTTTTTTGAGGTTGGTACTTCCTGCCTCCACTTCATCTGGAAATGCTGTAAGAAAAGCCTTTCTCTTCGTATGATATTTATATTTATTATTATTTCAGCATTTCTCATTCCAGACTGGGTGGAAGTTACAAGGATGATCATTCTTTGAACTCTAATTTAATATACGACTATGTATAAAGAAATTCCTTGGTTGAACCATCTGGGTGAAAAAAAAGAGTTTTAAAACATCTTTATTAAAATACACCACATAACTTGTAGTATCCTGGAACAGTGCCTCTAGATTCCTGTCTAGGATTGTAGAGTAGCAGAAGGAGTGAGTGTCCCTGGAGTAACTATTACCTGATTTACATCAAGACTCATTTATGCTAGAGAGAATTTTCCCCGTATTTTCTGAATACTTAGTGGACTCAAAATAACAAAAATTAACTCAAAATAACAAAAATTAACTCATAATATACATACCCTGCTGTACCCTTCCATAATTATATTACTAATCATGAAGCTGATTTATGTAACATGGAACAGTGAAAGTGCAGTGATTATTTTGGTTTTTAATTCCTGACCCCTCTCATTAAGCAATAGCAAAACATCCATGACTGCATGTGTGCAGAGTGTCTCTGGGGTGGTCTATCCATAAGTGCTGAAGAGGTGGCAAAATTCTCTTACTGGAACTGCCAGTGGGTCTACTGGCTGCAGCCAGACAAATGCCTTCAAAAATTTGTCTTCAGTAACATGACATATGGTACACATGGTACTCTGCTTTTTGAGAATTGTTGGGAATTTTTTGAAAGAATTTTTCTTTGGAAAGTGCTCATTTGTTGAAACTCTTAATGAAACAATCTATTTGTTTTCTTGGTCTCATGTAAATTTGGAGGGAGTTGTATTTTTTTTGTTTGTGAACCAATCATCTCTGCAGTTTTTCTGTGTGGGGATGTTGAGGAAGAAAGAGCAAGAATTTACCACATTCCTCCTTGGGGATGTGGGAAATTATGGATGAGATTCAAGCCCCCACTTAGACTGAGCAGTGCCCTGAGTGGTAGGCAACTGGGTACCTTGAGATGGGTGAGATGTAATACATCCAGCTGTCTATTTAAATAGTTTGAGTGGACACTCCATGAAACACTGTCCCATTAAGGCAAATGTGTGCACTAGCATTCCTGATAATAACTGCCCATTGTCCAGGTTCTTGGTTGTAGGTAATATATATAAATACATTTTCTCACGGTAAAATAACTCACAAAATAAAATTTTCCACAGTTTTTACAAAAACTAACTACACAATTGTTATTATCTGTTTTAGTGGAAACACAAAGTACGGGAGAAAAAGTGTTTGTGCTCTGAAAATGAAGTATTGTTCTAGAATATTGAAAATCATCTTTCATGACAAATGTGTTACAGCTCAGAGATTACTCCAAAATGGAATTAAGTATTTTTCATGTTCTCTGAAAGTGAGTATTTTCAATAATACACAGTATGACCAAGTAGTTTGTTCCTCAATAAAACTTCCAATGATTCTTCTGAGGATATCAGGAGAAAGCATATATTTATATGAATTTTGGTGCTCAGACTATGCTTAGTTTTTGGGTTTTGGTACTGGCCTATAGAACTGAGTTGGAACTCACAGATACATTAATTTTTCAGTCCACCGATCACAAAGCTTGTGACCTAACTGCCTGTGAATATACCTTTCCTGAGTATTTACTAACTAGGGTCTTTGTAGCTAGCCTGGAAAAGATGAAAATGTGACTCAGCACAGAGAATAATAATCTTCCCACACCTCTTTATAATCCAAGAGGTGAAGGAGCTTGTGCTACTGTACTGCTCTCCAATTACTTGTACTGGGAATAAGTAGAAAATGTCATTTCTCATTCTTTCCTTTCACAAAGTGTGTAATTTTTATGCATTTGTGTTGAAGTACCTCCAGTTAGAGGCCAGGGAGTCTTTGGGATAGTCATTTTATTGGACAGAATGAAAAGGTTTCCTACTCTAGCATTTACCATTTGAATAAAGAGAATTACATAAGGCATAAGAGAATTAAGCATAGGAGAATCAAATTGGAATTAAATATCTGTAAACCCCTACCCCCCTCTTAAAAAACCCCAACAACTTGCAAACCAATTGATCAACTACAGAACGCCCGTGCTGTAGTAATGAGGATTCAGTTATTCCCTTCTGAGACAGCTGTTACACAGTACCATGCAGAGGATTTTTTTTTTAACGTGAACTTTCTGTTGCGGTGCATAAACTCTAAATTACTAAATTACATAAATATTTAAGTGACTTGAGCTTTACTGGCAGAGATGTAATTCTCAAATAATTAAGACTTTTTCTTATCTACATTCTCACAATTGTGTGAAAAAAAAACCATTATAGTGCAAGTAGCTTTTTTTGAGACAGAGAGGGTATTAAGGGAAAATTTTAAGGAATTCAAACTATTAAGATAACATTTTTATTCTATTTTGGCTCTTAGGGATTCAGTCTTTCAAATACAATATAACTCCCTAATTATTTTTATCTGGCCTTTTGGCAACATTTAACCAGATTTTTCTAGCTATGTTGTACTTGAAATGCAAAATCAGTGGGAAATGTTTTTGTTTACACCATCTAACATGTATGAAAAATATCTACAGAATTCTTGGAAGAACACTGAACTTTCTATAGGATTTTACACCCAGGAAAAAATAAAATAAAAAAAGGTAAAAAGAAAGGTTTTATATCATTAAGTCTTTCAGTTTAGGATAGTTTTATCTGAAGTCTGCTCAGGTCACCAGGATTTATTTTTAGTTTTGTTATTCTGCATGAACAGATGGGCAAATTGAGGTGGCTGTGGCAGCGGGGAGCTGAAGCAGCCGTTGGTGGGACAAGCTTGCTCACCAGAGCGTGGCCCAGAGCAGGGCTGGAGCAGAGCCTGACACTCACTGGATCCCTGCCTGGTGTCTGTGCTAGACGGAGCACTGACCTGTCTGGGCAAGTGCATGCTATCTCTGCCGTGTCTGCATTGTAGTCTGTTGAACCCTGTAGGCATGCCTTTAGATGTATTATTCTTCAGGTCCTCTGGGACTGTCTCTCCCATATTCAGCTAGACATCTTCAGCTTCTAATTTAGTTCAAGGACACAAAGAATGGATGCTACCAGGTCACATGGAAGAATGACACTATTAAAATAACAAACAGCTAATATTTGTATTTTATTTTTAGCTTATTTCCTGTTGTTTTCCTGTGGCTGCTGACATTGTCACAAAAGCTTCCGTTCTAGTTGCTTTGCTTAAAATATACATACATTGTGCATTTATGCATCTGCATGCCAGAGCATCTGGGTGTGGACTTATCAGATTGTCCACTGTATTTGCTTATGAATAAACTGGCATCAGCTCAAACACCCTGAGAATGAGAACTGTGAGGACGTTGCAGAAGGACCTTTCTGTGAGGCTTTTTCTCTTTCTGTGAACACAGCCCTGAGAACGTAGATGCTCTGCAGCTTGTATTCTCAACCTATGTGCTTGTAGCATGGGCAGGCAGACATTTCCCCTGACAGACACGCAATAGACAATGGACTTCAGTCTTGACCCAAATAATGAATTTCTCCCCTCCACTATTTCACAGCAAATGATTGAGCCAGCATTAGTCCCCTGTGGTACTTAATGTCAGAATGAGTCATTCATCAGGAGTTACCATATTTATACATACTAAAAGGGAGGTTAGGGCCTTCAGATAATAGTGCAGGATGCCATCCCTTGAGGTGTCATGTGGTTTCTTGCTCTCTCCTTTCTATTTTTAATTTCCCTTTGAAGTCAGTTTATTGAGTCATGCGGGACTGAAAGAAAAATTTTAAAATGCAACAGACAATAATTCAGTTTCCGTATTTCTTGCCCTATTCATATACTGACCAGACACTCTTCGTCGTCTTAATTTCCGTCCTCCTCCCTCATACTCCATTCGCTTCCTGAATTTCTTTGGCTTGTGATAATACCACAAAACCCATCCAATTACTCATTTAGGCTTATTGTTTCCTTTTTTTGCTGAGGGATAGCCAAGTCTCATAAATATAAGTTACCCCTGGACAGGTAAATTTCAGCACATGCTGTGTTGAAATCAAGTGTTAGACATTACAAGGGGTTCCCAATCTTTCATGAGCATTGTGAACATGTGTAATTAGGAATGATTTTTTTTTTTTTTTTTCCCTGCGGGGCATTTGCTGGAGTTGGGGAATAAAGGTTATCAAAAGCTAACTTTCTGTGTGTTTATTTTCCCATCATCTTCTTACTGCCTGAGGGTACAACAGAACTGAAATTGTTACACAGTAATGGATGTTGTGGCTCGGTCCCAGTGTCACATCTTCATTTTTGCCACAACATCAGGTCCGATGACAGATGAGGCACAAATTATCCATATTTTGCTCAAACTGTTCTGTTCTTGGCACATTTGTGTGTATGTTTTTTTAAAGATACTGTAGATGTCTCTAGTGAGGGAATTCTAATTCTACTTAAGTGGCATTAGGAGGTCCCGGCTGTGGTAACAGCACCCAAAAGACAGGTTTTTGACCACTGTCCATCTGGGATCTCAGGATTTCACATGCAGTCTCTCAGTTGCATGAGTCAGTTCTTCTGGCTCACTATGTAGTATTTGGTACCCACAGCTTCCATGAAAGGTCCTTCAGCAGACTATCTACATGATAGACCCACTCCTGTAGATTCTATATGGCACCCTATGTAGCTTTCTCTAAGTGTAATATGCATATGTGTTCTATTTAAACTTCTCTTCATTTTCTTCTTCTCCTAGGTATTATGACAACTTTACCCAGTGCACAGAACGTGAAGCCAACAACGCGAGTTGCTTTTGGCCAAACCCCCTCGCAGAGGGCTTTATCACTGGAATTCATAAACAATTCTTTTCAAACTGTACTTCAGAAAAGGTTCACTGGGAAGATCCACCAGATGAAATTCTCATAACTCTGATCTTGATCCCAGTCATGTTGACGTGTGCCATGATAACACTGGTAGTATGGTGCAGCAAGAGAAGTGATATCCTGGTGTAAGTTGTTCCTCTGGGCTTTCTTTTTCTCCATTTCCTTCTTCCAAAAACACTGAGAAAGGACGATAACAAGAGAAACTCAAAGTTTTCAGATCTACTGAAATGGAACCTGTGAGATACTGAGACAGAGACAATGCTCCGGTGAACAAATTGCTGCCTGCTGCTGCTGCCAAAAGTCACTCCTTCTGAGCTTGGCCATTGGTGTTGCTGGTGCAAAGCTCTCTACTTCCATCAGGCCTCATTATCATGGAATTCACAGGTGGCTTCCAGAAACAGGAAAGTCCCCAGGCAAATGGACCCCTTAGCTGCAAAAAGGGCAAAGTTACTTTCCCATGGGTAAAGCTGGTTGGTGAACTAAGTTTTGCAAAACTGTATGTAAGTGTATGTACACATGGTGTAACCTTGACTGCAGGGGAGATGATATCTCTTGAGTTTTTGTGCAGGACACTTGAGGTTTTCATCTGTGAACCCTGTGACTTGTATAGAAGATCACTGGCAAAGGAACTGAACATGGATGTAACCAAGTGGCAGCTTTTCCTGGAAGCTAATCAAAAACATCATTAGCAAGAACTGGAAGTATTGTCCTGGCAAAGGAAAATTTAAGTGTCCAGTGACTATCCCCATGGGGAAATTATCATGCCACGTTATAAAATAGTTTATAAAATGCCTTTAAGCATGGCTACTTGGAATTGTATGGCTTACAAACAAACTCTGTGAAGATATACAAGTCTTATTTTACAGAGCTGGAAAACGTGGGAGGAAATTGGTTGATTATAAATATACTAAGGAGTAATGAAGAAACTTTCATATGCCAGACTCTTTATTTTTCCTCTTTTATAATTATTATTCTTGACAACTTTTGTTCACTGTATTCTCCCTGCTCTCACTTCAGTTCGTGTAAGTGATATCCTACAAATAAATATAAAAGTGTCATGTTGCTTGAGGTGCCTTTCAGAGTATAGTTTTGTACATAAATAATTCTTCATCCCGTGAAGAGTGTGGGAAGTAAAGTATGAGCATCAAAGCTTGGAACAGACTAGGAGGAAAGAGAAAAAATTCTGCTCAGAAATCTTATTCTATAAAGCTATTCCTATGTAACAGTTTAAATAAAGATCATATACCCAAAATAAAACAATAAATTTGTGCTGTAAACCTTTCTTTTCTGTCATTTCACAAAATGCCTTTCAGTTGAATGCTCTTCTATTGTAAGTGAGCAATATCTGACTCTTTGTTTTTCCATACCTTATGCACACAAATAAAATACAGGTTGAATGGCCAAGTAATGGTGTTTCATATCTCTGCTAGTTAAATTTTCTCTAAGATTCTGGCCCAGTGTTTGAGACTTAGGTCTGTGTGTATGAGAAGCGTTTCCAGGCTTGAATCAAATTAGAAGTGCCCCCTTTACTAGAATTGTTTGTATGTAGATAAAGAACACCTGTAGCTGTACTGGTTTGTTTTCACATCCTTTCACAAAGCTTGAAGGCACCGGCTTGTTTTTTCATTACCCTAATGTTTGAATGATTCTTTTTCTAAGGTGTTTCCTGTGTGTTTTTCTAAAGATACTTTTTCATTCTCTAGATGCTAGCAGAAAATTGCTCTTTGTAAAGGAATGATGACATCTGTACTGAGGATTTTGGTTTAGTTTTCTACTTGACTATTATTTTCTGCATTAAAATGTTTTGTTTCACCAAAACTAGTGGTGAATTAAAAAAACCAACCCATTCATTCGATCCGAAAGATTATTTTGTTATGCATTTTGTGTGGCCAAAACCAAATAATTTTATTTTCTGCATGGTGTTTCATTTTAATCCTCATTTTACATTAAATTTCAACAAGCTTCAAAGCAAGTTTCAAAACTTTAGTTTGGAAACCACATAGCAAAAATTTTTACTTTCTCAAAAACATGTTCATTTCAATATAATTGCCATATTTGGTGCAAATTCTTGACCAGTTCTGGCTCCTTTGAAACTGTGTTCACCTGATCAACAGGTCATCTGAGAGATATCAGCCAGCTTAATGTAATATAAACCAGATTGGCCTGGGCACTAAATGGAGAAGAAACTGTCACCTTGATGACATCATACTACTAGATATGTATTGTGGTCTTTAAACAGATGTCATGTTTAAACAGTTTCTGTTTAATTTGAAAAGTTCACACGAGATTTTATTTTCAAAGGGTCTAAGAAATGTAAGATTCAAAGAATAAAAGATAGTGGATCTTCCTTCATGTGCTGTGGGGGAGGGGGAAGGGTTCTGTCATTGCTGGGTGCTTTGGATGTGAAAATTCAATCTTTTTTTGTGTGTCTTCCCCATCCAAAGTGTAATCTTCTTCTTATATACTTGATAGAAGGGCAGAGAAGTTGAAGCAGTGCATGGGAAATGACACTGCTAATTAAATGCAGCCTCAGTAGTTAAATCTGGAGAAACATTTATAGTGTTTTTAAGGAAAAAAGCAACCACAGTGTCCAGTTCTTAACAGCTGTGTACATTAATAGGGAACCAGAATGGTAACTGTTGGATCTTTTGACATAACTTTTACTATGTGTTAGTGAGAGTTAGCGGTTATTTTCTACTGCATAGAGCTTGCTACCTTTCCCTCAAAGCCTGTTTCCATTGCCAAGAAAATCACATCTGGGACCAAGAATCTGGCTTGTTTTGTAATTGCGAATTAATTCTATGTTACAACAGAGTCTGAGAGGAAAATAGGCAGAGATTCAAACAGAAAGAAAATAACTGGTTCAAAATCCTTCCCAGAATTGGAACAGTGGTTGATCCCACGCAATGAGTAGACCAGAAGAAAAGTGACAGGCTTGCTAAGCAGCTAGCTGACATTGCTTAGTTGCTGGGAGTTGTGGGATTTTTTGCATTCAGGAAAAAAAGGGAAAGTGTGTATTTCCATGGAGTATAAGAGCTTCAGCAAAGAGTTGACAGAAGACGATGACTAGCAGGAGCAAGAGAAGAGCTGAGAGGGCTGCCATCTCTTTCAAGAAAGATAGCAAGGGGAAAGGACAAAGGAGGAAAAGAGCTACTGACGTGCAGGGAAAAAGATGGTCAAGAACACTAAACAATTCAGGACTTCTTTCCAAGAGGATGACCTCACCATAAGCAGGGTAGTAGCAACTATCCCTTGGTGCATTGGTAAGGAATAGCGAGGAAATCCTGCACGCTCTCTACATCTGCAAAGTTCATGCAGAGGGAACCAAAAGCCTTTCCTTCACCTCTGGCACCCCCACAACCAAATGCATGTATATGGTATAAATGCCCTTATTTACATAGTCTGGACATCCAGATGAATTTACAGGGATGCCCAGCAGCTGGGACCAGGGCATGGCCACCAAGGGCAGGGAGAGACCCCCACCCCTCCTGGGCACAGGGACTGCCTCGAAGCCAGCGCCCCAAAGGCCTTGCTCTGAAGGATGCTGGGCCGAGGGGCGGCGGGCAGGGCTGCGCACGGGGGCCCCCTCACCCCCGTGTCGCAGTGCCACCACCCGGCAACGCAGCAGTCACAATGCCCCGGGGCAGTATAAAAGGGGCAGCCTCCCCTGTCCCACCGCCAGTCTGCCTGGCAGGCGGCCCAGAGACATCCGAGACCAAGTCCGCGAGGAGCCGCTGGAATGAGTTGGAGGGGGCTGAGGGAGGACCACCGGAGGCTGCACCAGGCTGCTGGAGACGAGAAGAACCACCAAGCCCTGGAGGTGCCCCAGGCCATCGGGCTTTTTTGGATGGAGAGCTGTGGCAAGACCAAGGGAATGCCTTCTTAAGGAGCACCGCGGAGCTCGCCGTCCTCACTCCCTGCGGAACCAGTGGCAGCAGCCGTAAGAAGCGGGATGCAGAGATGCTGCCGGGGTCCCAGTGCCGTCGAGCACCCGCTGGTGGCCCGAAGGCGCGGGAAGGATTCTTGCCCCCAAGGTCGATCAGGCCGCGGGCATTTGGCCACTCTCGGAAGCCCCTGAGATGGCTCCAGGTTGAGGGAGAACAGGGCTCGGGCATCTTCTGGGAGGCGTGACCAGCCTGTGGGACCGGGAGGCAGGTCTTGCTCACGTGCTCAGGGAATAGCCGATCGCCGGCTCTGGGGTCAGGAAGGAATTTTCCCCCGGGGCAGATTGGCACTGGGCCCCGGGGGTTTTTTGCCTTCCTCTGCAGCACTGAGCAGGACCGCTTGTCAGGGCTCCTCCGGTCCGTTGGGGCTAGGTTACTGCCTGCTGCTCGTGCACCACGAAGATGGCCTCTCGTGCCCTGCAGCTGGGGGGAGGAAGGCTTTTTTTCCCCCACGGTGGGCTAGCAAGCGTCCCCGGGGGTTTTTTGCCTTCCTCTGCAGCACTGAGCACGGCCCCTCGCCAGGGCTCCGTTGGGCCGTTGTGGCTAGGTGCCCGCTGCTCGTGCTCCACGAAGGTGGCCCTCGTGCCCCGCATCCGGGGGGAGGAAGCTTTCTCACTCCCACAGCGGGCTCCAAGGGATGCTCCCGGGGGGTTGCTTCTTGTCCTCTGTAGCACTGAGCACAGCCCCTTGGCAGGGCTCCCCGGGCCCTTTCGCCTAGGTCCTTGCCTGCTGCTCTTGCACCTCCCTCCAAGGCACCGCTCGTGCCCTGGCTCTCTCGGGCTCTCTTGCCCAGTGCAAGTCTGGAGCGGGAGCGAGCTCTGCTCCTCCCTTAGCTCCATTTCCCCAGGGGTTCTGGCTTGGGCAAAACAGCCTGCGCTTGGAAGGGCTCCAGGCTCACTGCCCCATCAGGAGCTGCCACTTTTCACCTCTCCCTGCATGCAAGCTGTCCTGGCCAAGAAGCACAGCGGAGCAAGTTTTGGAAGGCAAAAAGTATGCTTGTCATCGATATGTGACATAGTTTTGAAAATACCCTACAGCACCACACACATCTTCTTCTACATTTGTGTGTGGTCGGTACCAATGCTCATTCTTCAGGTTCTCACTCTTCAGGAAACAGGGACTGCTTGGCCTGTATTCGTGCCGCTGCTTTCTGTGTCTCTGTGGCTTTCCTTTGCTAGACTGCAAGGGATGTTTTTTTCAAGCTCAACTGAAGAATGCATCATGCTCCTGGCTACACATGCATGTAGTGTTCATGCTTGTGAGCATCGGCTATGAAATGGATTCAGAAAAATAAAATCAAATCTTGTAACCTCTGTGATAGGTGTCCTTGAAAGTGTTTTTGGAGTTGAAAAACCCTGGCATTTCAGGCAAATAACAGTCTCGTCATTTGACTCACGGTGAGCACAGGGAGTAGAATAGAGAAGAGAAGAGAAGAGAAGAGAAGAGAAGAGAAGAGAAGAGAAGAGAAGAGAATAGTTATGCTATGTTATGCCTATATTTCTGCATGAAAAGCTCTGACCCAGGTCTGTGGGCTCCATCCAGGAGAGCAGCTCTCTGCAGTGCAGGTCCCAGGCCCATCCAGGAGACAGGGGCAGAGACGTGCACACCTACAACATGGCTCAGGCAGGGACTGAAGGCCTGAGGCTGAGCTGAGACACCTTGTCCCCCAGGCCCTTGGCAGGAGATGGTGAGGGTGGGGGTCCCAGTGGAGGCCGATCCCAGCCATTGAGGCCTATGAGCACCCCAGGACCCTGGTAGAAGTAGACCTGTACTGCTCATATGTTCTCCTTTAGACAAGCACTGGGCCACATTGGAGACAGAGTGTTTGGCCAGATGGACCTTTGCTCTGAGGGAGTACTGTTATTCTCAGGCTCTTGTGTTTTAGTATGTTTTTCCAAGGGAAACAGCTCAGGCATTTCTAAAAATGAGTACAAGGAGAAAAAAAATCCGTGGGGAAATGAACAGGTATTGCTCATCTCAAAAAGATTTGCAACCATTTAGTTCAGGAGCCCGTCCTGCTTCACACAGGTCTTGATCTTTGAGCCTCTCTAGGGTCAGAGATGTGGAGTTTTGACATCCTGTGGAAACCCTGCGAAACTGGATGAACACAGAAGACTTTCAAAAACTGCACTTCATGCGTGCTTTTTTCAAATTTGTTCAGATGGTCAAATTATCTCAAGGCTATCCGCAGCTCTCACCCCCATCAGAAGGTACATGCCTCCTTCCCACAATGTGACAGCCAGTGCCTAGGACGGACATGACTGCCCTTGCAATCCCTTCTGCTAGTGCAGGGCTGGGATGAGATGTCATCAGACATTTCTTCAGCATGTACTGTTAGGGAAAGAAGGAGGTAGGAAGAAGAATAGACTAGACTAGACTAGGCTAGACTAGAACAGAACAGAACAGAATATAATAGAATAAAGAGTTGAGTTGGAAGGGACCTACAATGACCATGTAGTCCAACTACCTGACCACTTTAGGACTGACCAAAGATCAAGCACCCCTCTAGAAAACCTGTTCCAGGTTTCAGCCACCCTTTTGGTAAAGAAATGTTTGGACTCATGTCAAGTCCAAACCTTCCCTGACGGACACAGCTTTGATCCATTCCCACACGTCCTGGCACTGGGTGCCAGGGAGAAGAGCTCAGCACCTCCCTCTCCCCTTCCTCAGTCCTCAGGACGCTGTAGGGAGCAATGAGGTCGCCCCTCAGCCTCCTTCTCTCCAAACTAGACAAACCTAGTGTCCCCAGCCGCTCCTCACAGGACATGCCTTCCAGCCCCTTCCCCAGCTTTGTTGCCCCTCTTGGGATGCATTCATGTATCTTAACATCCTTTTTAAATGGTGAGGCCCAGAACCACACACAATACTCAAGGTGAGGCTGCACCAGTGCTAAATACAGTGGGATAATCACCTCTTTGGACCGGCTGGTTATGCTGTGTTTGATGCACCCCAGGATGTGGTTTGCCCTCTTGGCCGCCTGGGCACACGCTTCTGACCTATTGAGCCTGCTGTCGACCAGCACCCCTGTGGGATATCTGGAAAGCAATGGACACATAGTGAACAATCCAGACACAATGGAACTGATTCATCTGTGAGCCAGAGGCCTCTGCAGGCAGCAGGCCTCAAGGATGTAGTGAAGGTCAACTGTTGCTACAAGTTTGATGAAACAAGCACAAAAAGTAGAACAAGGTCGGGTATACGTGACTGAAAGCAGGATTCAAGACAGGACACAGACGGAGGGAACCATTCGCGTGATCAAAAGACCTTATCCAACAATCTATTGCTTTAGGCGCGTGGACAGCACATGCTAACCAATCAACAAATGGCTTGCACATGAGCAGGAACTAGAACTACTACTTAAACCAAGCTATTTGGGCAATAAAGTGGCATCTGCTTAATCACATTGATTGTGTGCAGTGTCCGTGACTTCCCCGTCGACACACCCCCCAGACTCCTTTCTGCAGGGCAGCTCTCCAGCCACTCCTCTCCTAATTTAGACTTGTGCCTGGCCTTACTCTGTCCCAGGTACAAAATCCAGCAGTGCTTTATTGAACCCTGTATTGAATCTGCAATCCTGGTAAGACTAAGTAGAGATTTGAAAATAGGCCTTACTTAGTCTTTACAGAGCTTTTTGAATTGGGAAGAGCCTCTGTTTCAGGCTGGCCTGGCTTAGTAACTTCTGCAGGTCAGTTGTGGCCAAGAACATCTCTGCCTGACAGATTGTCATTTACTACCTTGGGGAATGAGACCTAGGATCATCCCCTTCTTTGGCTGGTGTAGGTGGTGTCTCTGCCTATCTAAATGTCATCTGTGGATCCTGGCAGCAGGTGTCTACCTGCTCCAATACATTGTTTGGATCTTTTGGAACCCGATGTGAAGTATGAATTTTGCAAGGCAGCAAGACAACATGTAGTCAATGCTACAATGCTGGACATCATTTTGCTTATGCAAAAGGGTACTTCATTCCCAGAGAATGAAAGATCTTGACCTGAATTTGCAGTGTCTGAGTTCCAAAGGGAAAACAAAAAAAGTTCCATTTTTTTACCTCATGGGTGTGTTGGGAGGATAAGGGCAATTAATGACTGCCATTGCTTCTGAATATAAGAAGCATGAAGCTCTGTAGGTGCTTAGAACTACCTGAAGCATGCAGTGTTACCTTAATACTGAGAAGTACTTCAGGACATATCACAAGCTATTTAATTTCAGTTAGAGAATCTGTGTTTCTGCTACTTAAAATAGAACTTTGCAAGAATGAGCTGAGACCCCAAGATAGCTCTGTGAATTTGATAAGAAAAGCAGATTTTCTGCAAAATAGGAAATCTGAGGTACTAAGAGCTAGAGAATACTAGAGGCTCTGGAGCACTGAGGCTACTACCTTGTCTTTAGGTAAACTCTCAGCAGAACATTTGGAAAGGAGAAAAAATAGTATAGGTGCATAATGGGCATATTCTGTCAACACCAACTGGGCCAAGACACTCAGGGAATGGAGGCAGAAAATGCCATGTTTCTGGATCCTGGGTGGTCACAGGCAACATATAGTCACCAATCTACTTAGAGCTCGCTGTGAAAGCTAACTCTGCTCTAAAGTGTCTGGAACCACATTAACGTGGTACTGTAAATGGCTTTGAGAGATGTGCCCTGTTGTATTGCCTTATGCATGGAGCCTTACTAATGCAATGACCTGACTGCTGGACTGGAGACAGCTTGAAACATGGGGCTGGAGAAGATGTGCCTTTGTAGAGTTTCCTGAGAGTATGTGTATGCAGACAAGACTACCAGGCACATTACTAACTTTTTTGGCGAACCTGCAGGGCTGGCAGCAGTGTAGCTGGAATTACTCCTTAAGATTTGCCATTCAGAGATATCTGAATTCTGTCTGAATCCTTCTGGGTGGGATATTTTTTTCTTTGTAAATTTTTATATCTAGAGTGTAGGTACCTACAAGAGAGCAGGCTCTCTAATCTCACTTTCATCACATTCTAAGGGAGACACCTGGTTTTGGTCAGATTAATGGTCAGAAATGCTCTCTAGGAACCATCAAATGGATCCTAGTGACAGTCTCATGGTAGCCTCAGCTACAAAGTAGACATCTAAAACATAGAGGATGTTAATCATGCTCCTAAGCACCTTAGTCCTCTATTCTTCAGTGCCCTGTCTGAAAAGGGAATAATCTTAGAGGGGTGTTATGAGGATAAAAATGGGAATGATCACAAATTACTTAAAGAATACTGAGTACGTAGAACATATTTACAACAATCTAACAATTCAAAACAACAGCAATTTAAAAAATGAATGGGAAATACCTGCAGGGAGAATTTTCAGGATTCAGTCCATTTGGCTAATTTTTTTTCTTTGCTGTTATTTTTCTTTGATTTGCAGTTATTCTTTTTAAACAATAAATGGACTAGAAGGGAGAAATAAGAGCCTATTCCTGTTAAAGCACAGCCCTATATATTTGAAAAATGCCATTGTATTTCCCCTCTATGATTAACATTAGCATGGGTCTATCGTCATTTTCATTCTCCTGCTGCTCTGAGCAGCAATTTTTGTCTGACAGTTTCAGTATCACTAAAGATGCAGAATGACAACAGTGAAAGCTTTTTCGCACATAGATGCTTAAAACTGAAATGTGTTGACTGACTTGGAAACCAACTGAAGTGTTGGAGAGCACACCAGGGGACTGCGTATGTGTATATACAGACAGTGAGTGGGAACACACAGATAATTCCACTTGCACAACTTTACTTTAAATCCTAGGAAGTTATGATACATTTAATTGCTCACGTCATATAAACACCTCAGCTTAGTCATTCAAAAACAACTGAAGAAAGCCTAACCATCTCCGTCATGTATGTAAGAGACTACCTTATTTCTCCCTTCCCTTTAACAGGGCTGTAACATAGCTGCAAGGGGATGAGCTGCTATTTTCCAGCTGGGCTAATAGTTTGTGTATACCTTATGGAGACTCCTTTCTGTGATTGTGTGTGTGTACGATTGTGTGTGTACAATTGTGTGTGAATGGTATATCTGCTCAATATTTGATGCACAAAAAAACTCTGTACAAAACAGTCAGGGTTGTGTGTGTGCTTGTCACTGCAAAGAGGAAATCCCACCAGTTTATCTGTGTGATAAGCTGTTGGAGGCACATGTGCTATTTCAGCGTGTTTCAGCCACTAGCAAGAACACAGAGCCAAGCATCGTTACAACCAAAATACTCAGGGGGGACCAACTGATACAAGTCTTGAAGCATGCCTGTGTCTGATCAGACTCCTATAAAGCCGTTACCTACGGCTTACCAGTCTTGTCAGATAGAGCTGGAGACAGCTGCTAGGATTTTTATATTCAGTCAACTGCTGTAAAAGCAAAGATAGGTACTTTATCAGAATTGAACAAACAAGTGGTTTTGTTAGGAACTTGATTGGGAAACAATTTTGAAGGCAATGTCACATTAAATCATTCCTATTCCAAATGACTGGAAAGAGGCTTGGATTTGAGAGAGCTGTAGAAATTTAATTAAACTAAATATTCACTTCTAAATAAAATGATGCATGCAAAGTTACACATTGATTTTTAAGTGATTCTTCACCACTTCCATGAACTTTAGCGGGAATGAAGAGAGAAGGGTAAAGAAGAAAGAGAAATAAAAATGCCAAAATATTCTATGAAGTAGCAAGAATTTTATTTGTTTATTTAAATAAATTATTTATTTATTATTGTTTTGGTTTACTCTGCCATGTAGACTTTGTGTAAAAGTACATTACTTTCTTTAAGGTCAAGCAAGTGTACTCTTTCAAAGGCATGAAGCTATTAACCCACCCAGCTTTGGAAATGTAGGTGCCTTGCTTTCTATTTAGTAAATGGTGAGATGTCACTGTTGTTTGCTGGTTAGTGTTCTCGGACATGTCTAGATGAAGATGTTGGAGACAGCTGTGGCAGGGTCATGGTCTCTCAGCCAGCAGAACTGAAGGAACAGCTGGGTCAAATTTTAAAGGAAATCTTATTAGTCCTAATGGGGCACTGTAATAGAGTGCTTCGTTCAGCTTGGGGCTATCTGGAGACAGTCTGCAGACTTAAAAGCCTCACTTGGGAAGACTCAAGTTTGCTGGGTTTTGCCAAAGAGAATAATTTCTAAGGATAACTATTAATAATCGAGGTCCCAGTTTATGGAAATTTTATAGGATCAGCATCTTAGAGACCTATGTACCTTCGCTGGGATTTTGAATAAGTGGATTCCCATGAGCCTGAGTCTCTAAGGAGAGATATTTGCTTAGAGTATATTTATGAGGCTGTTGCAATGAATTTTCCTGTCAGCAGTGAGTGAAACCCAGCTCTTTTGAACTGCCTAATTTGTCCCAGATTATTTTAAAGTGAAAAGCTCTGCCAGAAAATTTTACCCTTTTTAGCAATGAATCTGGGCATTAAAACTACTTTTAAAAAATCTTTGGAGAAACACCACTATTTGACAATCATATTGGCAGTATAATTGCAGACTCCCCATTTTTTTCTGTCTTTCAACAATTTGATTTTGCTAGCAAAAATAGTGTATTTTAGGAGTACTTTCTTTAGCAGAGTAGCAGAACTGGCAGTCCAAATTTAAAAACACCTTTCTAATAACTAAAGCTGTAATAATTAATGCAAAATACTCTGATAAATTTACTATATAAACTTTCTTTTCCTGAAATGAGTATAAGAAAGTCAATATGCTGCATAATTTTAGCACTTCAACTGTGGTGATTGATCACTGGATCCTCTCCATCTGCATGCTGTATATAATTGTCCTGGTTTTGGCTGGGATAGAATTGATTTTCTTTCTAGAAGCTGGTATAGTGTTATGTTTTGGATTCAGTATGAGAAGAATGTTGATAACACACTGGTGTTTTCAGTTGTTGCTAAGTAGTGTTTAGACTAAGTCAAGGATTTTTCAGCTTCTCATGCTCAGCCAGCAAGAAGGCTGGAGGGGCACAAGGAGTTGGGAGCAGACACAGCCAGGGCACCTGACCCAAACTGGCCAAAGGGTATTCCACACCATGTGACATCATGCCCAATATATAAACTGGGGGGAGTTGGCCTGAGGGGATTGCTGCTCGGGAACTAACTGGGTATCGGTCAGTGAGTGGTGAGCAATAGCATTGTGCATCACTTGTTTTGTATATTCCAATCCTTTTATTATTATTATCATTATCATTGTCATTATCATTTTCTTCCTTTCTGTTCCATTAAATTATTCTTCTCTCAACCCATGAGTTTTACTTTTTTTCCTTTCCTAATTCTCTCCCCCATCCCACTGGGTGGCGGGGAGTGAGTGAGTGGCTGCATGGTGCTGAGTTGCTGGCTGGGGTTAAACCATGACAATAATCTGAAATAATTATAAAATAAGGTTGAATAATTTGGATTTAACTGCAAAAAATGAAGGAAAATGGCTTTGGCTACATACAGTGAATTTGGCAGATTGTAAGACTGAAAGATACAGTGTTTTGTGTAACATGCAGTACTGTCAATTTATGCTGTAGGGTGACAGTTTAGAAATAGAAATAAAGGACAGTAATAGGCCACAAATATTTCAGATACTGCAAAAGTATACTAATGAAACTGGAGGGTTTTTCTGAGGAAAAAAACAACGTTTCAATATTTGCTTAGATACATCAAGGATCCAGTATGATAGTTTATGCCAGCTGAGGCTTTTATTAAAAATAAACACAAGCTAAACCCTGGTAAAATGCAAGAATACAGTTAGATGAATGCTTGAAAGAGCAAAGACCAAGATCTGCATGAGCTTCTGAATTTTTCTAAATATAAACAGTGTTTGATTTGAGTCCGTCAAATGTTTTTGCCATGCTGTGGATTACCACGACTAGTAGTCCTGGTTTCCAGAAGTTTTAAGAACATTAAATTCAAGACAGCAAACACAGCTAATCAATTAAAATTTATAAAACAGGGTGCAGATTAAGTAACGTGGATTCCAGAGACCATAATGCAGTGAATTCTGCATTAAAAAAAACACATTGCTTATCTTGGGTTGTTTTTTCTTTTTTCACAAATATCCCTGCTCACATTCTCCTAGTGTTATCTATTGTATTACAGTTTTAGCCACTGAATGTATGTTGATTTGAAGTGAAATCTGAAAGCCAAAGGATCTGACTTTAGCTGAAGATCTGAGTCTTTAGGTAAGTAACCACCATAATGGCAACATTTACTTGGAAGACATTGTATCTAAATGTGATAATACTCTTCAATTATACTGCTGCTCAGTCCATAAAAGTGCCAGAGTTAGATACACACTGGAAAAGGATCAACATTCATCTAGCCTTTCAAATCAAATTATCTGAATATATCAGCCACTGTGGAAAGTACATGGCGGAATTACAATATCTCTTTTATCAGTACTTAGACATTAGGTTCTACTGAATGACAATGATAATAATAATAATTCCTTTATTCTCTGTAATGAACTTGTATAATTAGACCAAAATATATGTCAGTCATTATAATTTTCTGCTGACAGTAATTCTATTTTAAAAAATCTATGTGATTGGTTAGCTGAAAGAAACAATAGAAAGAAGTGGGTAAAAAGTATCCAGATGAATCCAAAGTTGTAGACACTGAGAACTTAGATAAAATGTCTGACTGGTGTTAACTCAGCATGAAAAGATGATTGTGGAATGAAACAATCTGTGTCTCACTGAAAACACTTGAATCCTAGTAAACATGTACCAACAGCCTTTTGAAAATCTAATTAAAAATGTCTCAAACTTCTCCAAGGAGCATGAAAAACTTGCAAATAAAGGTTTGGATCTTGCTTAAACAGTACACTGTGTAATATTTCATGGTTAAAACGGAAAGATTTATTGCAAGTTGTATGTAATACAACTGAAGTTGAAAAGTCACGGTAAAGAAAGAATACATTGAGACCTGCTTCTCCCAGATTGATAAATTTAAAAAAATTGTTAACAGGAGGCATAAATGTGCTCACAGCATGTTGCATATAAATTAATAATGTACAATAGGGATCCTGAGATCTATCCGTAAATCTCTCCTCAAGTAGTGATTTGTGTAGCTAATATATGAATTTCTGTGCAGTGAATGAATATCATCCATATTACTGAAGACCATTGCTCCAAAACAATATACAGTATTGGAAACTTGTCATGATATGGGACTATAATGAAACCCCGAAATCTTCCACGGTATAAGAAGTTTGTCATATAAAATCAACAAAGCATAATCGTTCCATAAGTGTTTTCTGCATGCATCTTCATATAGTTGGCTGTGGTCCATCCTTCTGAAAATTCTCCAAAATTCTACCTAGTAAGACATTGCAGTGATGCAGTAAGTGAGGGTTGTGGGTTTGTTTGGTTTTTTTTAAACTGTTAATTTATCTTCTTAAAAATACTTACAATAGTCAAAGCAATTTATCTGAATTCTAGTTTGTTCTTTCTTTACTGTGCAGTCTCTTTGCAAAGTCCTGTGCCCCCATACTGAACAAGTTTGGTGTTTTCCTTTTTTTTTTTTGAAGGTCTAGAGTAGTATGATTGAGAGATGATGCATTTTTTGTGGCTGGAGTACAACATCATCTGCATAGTACTTCTTGAAAGCAGACAGTTGAAACAGAGGTTGGTTAAGAATTGCAGTTGCTCTATACTTGAAAATCAAGTTACCTTTAACTTGGGTATCTCACTTTAAGCTCTCAAATGTGAAAGTTTTAATTTCACTGGGTTAGACATGGGATAATTGTGCAGGTTCAAGTGTATGGTATTTATGGAGTGTTATGAAAATATTAATTTTCTCCCAATGTACTTCGTGGTAAGAGATCAGAGTTGGACTCCTTTGCTTTCAGGGCAGTAACAGGGAGGACCAGCTCTCTGGCTGGAGACACAAGGTGCTTTCTAAAGTTTTCCTCCTCTGGATGTTAAGTGTGCAGATTGATATCACCCCCATGGTCATGATGAGAAGGTTCTGGGAGAAGCGTGGTAAGAAGGAGAGAAGCGTATCCTTTGGCAGTCATTTTACATTGTCTTCTCATGAACAGCCAAAGAAATACACTTCTGGATCTGATCCTTCCTGGTCCTCCAGTACACTTTCTGTTCGGCTCAAATGCCTTTGAGTCCAGTGATGGAGATACTCTGCAGCCTGGAGAATTCAAAGAACAAGAACTCTCCGTTTGAACCTCAGTGTGTGACTGTCTTAACACACTCTTTTAAAGAGGTTAACCTTCATTTTAGCTCAACGGCTTTAAACAAATGTCAGTCAAACATTAGCTCCACCACTGCATTTCTCCACTCTCAGTGCAGACTACTGAGTCTTAAAAGCTTTTGGCCTCCAGAATATACCAATCAGCACTAAAGGTTCTTTTAAAAAGTTGCTGGTATTAATAACATGTTAGCAGAGAGAAAATATTATCTATCCACCTTTATCTTGACTTCTAGATAGGTTAGAAAGGTGTATATAAGGAGAAGTAAAAAGAAACAGTCACACATTTTCTTGAGAAAAAAAATGATCAGAGAATTGCTAGCTTATGTAAAACTCGATGGAAGTTTTATGGCAGCTGTAACAAGTGTGGTGTCAAAAATCATATGATCAATGTAAGCATTCATTTAAATTTTCTTTATATTGGTAAAATTAATTTATGCAAAGTTAGTTATACACCTATGTTTTCCCTTGGTTTCCAAATTCCCCCAGGGTATTAAAGTAAATATTGTACAGAGGCTGTACAAGTAGGGACAAGTAGGATGAATTTGTCATAGTCATATTCTGTTGTGCCCAAAGCTATTATTAAAACCAAAGTGTTCAGAGGACAAAGGCCAATGCACTAACCAATTGGACCACCCAGCTCACAGGCAAAAATAGAAGAATCATTCTCTTTGTTGAATATATGCTATTCTAGCTCATGGGGATACTTAATTAGAGGGAAAAACGTGGTTGTTGATCTTCCAAATATTTATTATAAATGGAATGCTTCATTTCTTTTTCCCCTTCTGTAATGTACTATCCAGAAAAAAAGACTTGGAATAAAAAAAAATACAACTCGTGGTGTCTCTTATGAAGCATTTTTTCAGTGTGGTGAGCATCCAACAAAAATTGGCTCTATTTCACACTTATGCAATGTACTTTATTGACATGGAGAATGAATCTGCCACTTATGGTAGATCATTATCACTTGTAATTCATGTGCCAGGGTTTCCAAGTCATCTTTTTATGTCTGACTTCTGTAAAGTGTTGCATTTCACTGACAATCAGCCCAGACAGTAAATATCCTTGACCAAAACTGAGTATGGCATTAAGAGTAAAAGCTTCTCTGGAAGGTCCTTCCAAATTTTTTTGGTCCAGCCCGGAGGAAGACTCCTACCATCAGATGTGAGCTGCTTCTCATTTACTGCAAAGCGGAGGAGACACGTGGGCCGTGCGGAAACCCTGGCCCCAAGGTGGCACGCGAGGTATTGGCGTTGCCGTTCCCTCAGCGAAGCTGTGTCGTCTGACCACTTACTCAGGGAAGCACACAGGGTTTTGGGAGGCAGCCTTTTAAAGAAGAGAAGGTAGTGAATTCAGCACACACAAGCTCCGAAAAAAATTTTGTTGCTACTGATGTAACCTGAAAATGAGTAGCTGAGAGTGATCGATGTTGTCTCCTGGGGCTCTGTGGCCTTGTCCCTCCTGCCCTGGGGACCCTGGGGACGGTGCCCAGCCAGACTTGCTGGGGGCAGCCATGGGGCTGCAACAGGATGGCTTGGAAGGACTTGTGTGGGTGCGGGATGCGAGGACTCGCCTTGGGGCCTGCCTGCTTGCTTGGGGGCTGCTTTAATCCCAGTCCTCGGTTTCAGCCCACATCACGTCATGGTCGTGCCGTGCCCAGCAACGTCCTTCCTGCCAGCATGGCTTCCCTGCCAGGCCTTGTCCTGGGCTTGTCCCTACGGCCTCCGGGCTGCAACTGGGCCCCATGCCACCTCACCTGTCTGGGTGCAGCAGGGATGAAGGCCTGCTGCCTTGCTCCCTGACACCTGGACACTAGGGGAACGCTGATCAACTTATACACACTTCCATACCTCAAAAGGACATCACATGGAGTTATTATTTTCACGAGCCTGTCATTACTGACAACCGCGAGGTGCTTCCGTCCCATTCCCATTACATTAAATAAACCACTACAAATCTGGGTGAAGGGTTGCATTACCAAGATGTGACTTAAGAGCAATCTCCAGGGCAAATGTCACTTGATGTTTGTAAGTTAATGGCAATAATAACAGTAGAGGTAAATCACTTGGTTAATTTGGGAATGTTTTAATTGATTGAAGCCAGAGAACAAACTTGAGTTAAAGTGCACATCTATCAAAATGCAATCTACCAGTCAGTATTCCTAAGGTTGCAGGTAACCCCCTGACCTGGGAAGTTTGTTCATTTTGGCTCAAAATTTCAGTGTCTTCAATGTCTTCAGTTGCTTGCTGTATGAGCTTCTAAGCTTGTACATTTCCATGGTTCTTTCCTGACTTGTTCTTAAATGACTTAAGGCACTACTCACACCCTAGTGAACTCAATGGACGTTTTGACCCACTGACCTGGCTTTGGCTGGATCATGCCAGAACCATGACATTTATACAAAGCAAAAATTGGATCCAGCTCTGGAACTGATGGAGGAGAAAGAGCAATGCCAAAATAAAGTTTGACTTTGACTGATGTTGCATTTTTGATTCAGTACGTTATTAATGCTGAATCAAAAATGCAACATCAGTCAAAGTCATAATAACCCCAATTCAGACTTTTGAGTGCCATCACAAATCAAGCCTCAAATACTGTGGTGAAGTTTTGCCCTTTTTGGTGGGTGAAGGTCATTAAAAGGCAAGTGGATATTGCCAGCTGCAGAAGAACTTTCAAACCAGATACATGTTTCTTGCACCACTCTTTGTCATTGTGGAAATGATTAATGTGTATGCTAGCAGTCATTAGCTAGACACTAGCCTCTTGGAAAGTTTTGGTTTTGAAGAATGAAATACATGGGATTTAGAAGTCAAAGAAAAGGGAGGGCTGAAAACATTATCTGAAACTGAATCTCAGTTTATTGTCCCTTACAGTATCTTATCTTACAGCTTTACAGATAGTAAGAGAAAATACAGACTATATGTTCCTGTTACATTCCTCCCCACTAAACATGATGTAGCTGAGACAGGCACAAGTCTTACAAAATGGAAGACCATTTTTAGTAGTAACACATATATGAGAACAACAGCAGTAACTATGAAGTATGCTGCAAGCCACACACTTCCTGAGACATGATCTAGGCCAAAAGTGAATGATTGCTGCTTATGTCACCAACACATACTGTTATTAGGATCCCACCAGAGACTGTTCATATCAGAGCAATCATTTCAGTAACTGCCAGGGTCATATGATCAGCCTCCTCAGTCTTATTTCCACTCTCTGGGATGAAAAAAGTGCCTGAGAAAAGAAGAAAATGGAAATATTTATAGCATTGTGTTTCATGTTTCTCTCTTAAGTAGTTAGCAGGGTTTCTGGCTGCTGCAGTGGATCAGAAGCATGCAGTGATTACCCTGCTCTGTTTATATTCCTCTTTGAGGTTAGCATTAGGTTGAGAAGGAGTCATCTAAGCAGTTGACAAGGACAATGCAATACATAAGAAACCTCCTTGATGGTATAGGGTCATTTTTACTTCAGCTGGTTTATAATGTAATTCATAGGAAAGTTAGGTCATCTTTACTTCAACTGGCTTGTATTTTTGTGGGGGTCCAAAGAAACTGCAGAATCCCAGGAGAGTTCACTCTACCATGCCCTAGCCTAGGCTTTTTTAGGTTGATTTCTTATAAACATTCAAATCACTCTGCTGGCACCCAATGTGAATGTGCTTTGCCTCTACCCTGGTTTGGCTCTTTGCACTGATGTTGAAGTGCAAACCAGGCACTCCCCAGGTTTCCTATGCACCAGTTTGTCCATATGGGCCAGGATGGAGAGCTGGTCTGGTGGATATATTTGCGCCATTAATCACTGTGTTGCCTGAAAGCTACTTTTCTTTAATGTGTGTAATACAATGATAAACTCAGGAGTTGATCCTCCCGCAGAAAGGTGCCATGTTTTGGATCTCTGCCAATACAGTCAATACAGAGGGCATTAAGGATGACACCCAGGTTATAGAACCATGGCAAATAATCTGAATAGGGCAGCATACCACTTTCTGTTGACTTTACAGGTCTGGAGAGTAGGAGTCACTCATGAGTGCAGATGTTATTAGAGGCATACAAATTCTCTTAAATGGTCTGTGAAGATATCTGATTATATCCCTGAGTACTCTTTCAGTATTATTTCTTATATAAAGGAAAAAAAAAGTGGCTACATTTATCACGCTCACCTGCTTCCACATCATTCATGTAAACTGGAATGGCCACCAGGAAGCATGATCTACTATTATCCAGCTAGAAACCACAGTCAGAAATTAGAGTTCTGGTGTGCTATATATATGTGTGTGTATATATATACATACAACAAACTCACAGTTATGAATACTGTAGAATTTTGAGACGTTTGTGAACAAAGGTCATGCATTAGCCAAACACATCTGTGACGGGATGGAAATTTGCACAAAAAAGTAAAATAAGCAATTAATTATTTGTGTGTCTATTATTATTATTTCAAAATAAATGTCTGCAGAAGGAATGTAAGATTTTTGTCACTTACCAGGTAAGTAAGCCACAGCACCAGATAGTTGTACAGTACAATGACACCAACAATAAATTCATTTTAATGGGGGATGTTTATTAGTGATCAAAAGATAAAAATTATGCAGCGATACTTTTTGGGAGTTGGTCTTTACGAGTTCTGAGGATGTCAGTAATGTTAACGGAAACAAAAGCACACAGTAGATTTGGCAGTAATTAAAATAGTCATAATTTGCTATATTTCATTCAAAATACAGTTCCTTTCAGTTAGAAGGAAGTATATTCACATTGTTGTTAGGAAAATCTCCATTCATATTTCTGCCCAAGGTTTTTAAACCACTGATGAGAGAGCTATGCCAAAGAATACATCACAGGTTTTGTATGAAATACAGTAGATGCTCTGAGAAGTCTTGGGTTTTCTAATTAGATTTATTAACCACATTTTCTCTGGTGTGTAACACAGGAGCTGGAAATATTAGGTAGATTTAATAGGTACAAAATTATAATTCTACAAAATCTAGTGAACTTCTTCACATGAAATATGGTCAAATTGTGGACTTATTGCCCCAGGAATTTGTTGATATCAAGATTTTAGTGAGAGTAAACTGTATGGAAGTCAAGATTATTAATGATATTAAAGCATACAGGAGTCCCTGACAGTTTTGGAGACAGTATAGGTTTCTGCCTTGAAATTGAAATTAAAAAATATATAATTCAGAGAGTGGCTTTGGAGGAGCAGCAGATAATTGTGTGTATGCTTCTTGTTCTTGATGTATAACTTTCAACTTTCATTTGGTTTCTTGAATCCACATATTGCTGGCTGGAGATTGACAAGGAATTTCAGGAGAAGTACTAGCTTTGCTGAGTATGACCTTGGAGTAGGAAACAACAAGTTGCCATTTAGCCCGGAGACGATTGTTCAAACTGAAGTGAAATTTTCCCTGAAGGGGCTGGTTTGTCTCATTGGCCATAGCCGAGCCTCCAAGTGATTTCTGTGAGGGGGAAAAGAAAGATTAGAGAAGGGGAGAAGAATTCTTAGCAAGTACAGCCTCCAACATTCCCCTACTCTTCCAAAGATAAAGCTACTGACAGCAAAAAAAGTCTGTCTCCTGTGAAGTAGCTGTGAAGTAGCTAGCTGAAGCATATTAGGAGAATAGATATCTTCCCAGTGCAGAGCTGTTCACAGGTTAACAATGTAAGTCAGCTTTGCCAACTCAGTTTGAAGTTTGTTCCTACACACTGAGCAGGTTGCAAGTCAGCTAATTTCCAAAAAGCTTTGTTATGTTTGCAGTATAACTGAGGTGCCAGCGATCCTAGAAGGGGAATTGGATGGCTCTGGTGACTGCTAACTACCATTAAGTAGCTACTACTTACTTAGACCTCTAACTACTCTTAAGTACTTTCTGCATTAAGCAATGTGCTTTGTTCTTTGCAAACTCGGCATGATTAGAAATGATATACCTAGCTGCAAAAGTGTAAACAATATTGAACATGTAAGTAAGGGATTGGCGCAGCCTAGTTAAAAATGAAGAACAGCAAATGGTAGGGTGGGTGAATTACTACATGTTGTACTGTAGGTAATTTACTGAGCAGCTCAGGGTTTTGTCATCCCATCTGTCATGGACATTTGTAAAGGGAAAGTGCATCTGCTTGTTATTCAGATGATTACTTTCAGTGGGACTTGTAAATTAAATTCTAATACAAATTAAAGTATTAAAAAGAACAAGCATTTCTTTTAAGGTGACAACATATCTGGCACCTAGAATTATGAGCAAGTTGTCAAACCTCTTTTAATAGGCTTGAAATTATTTATGTGTGATTGCAATATCACTAGTCAAGCCCTGAATTTGGGCTACAAAATTTTGAAAGTGCTTATTCTAATAGTCACCTCTTTATTTTCTATAGTGCTTCAGCCAGGACCATCCCACAGGCCTTATCAAAAGTCTTTTCAGAGCTTTTGGAAAGCCTTTCAGATCTCATCTTGCCTTTCATGTTCTCACAAGGAATTGGCTTTGACACTGATAGAAATTTTACAAACAGAGTGTGAATGAGATTAGGCCCCGAATACAGAGAAGGAATTTTCCACATGAAGCAACACTTTTTGGTGTTTGGTATTCCTTACCCTTTCCTAGGCTTTGGCTCACTATTAATTGTGCCACTTTGGAGAAAAAATAGTTGATGTTTGCTTGCTTGTTTTGCTAAGAAGGGATTGGTTGCCTCAATGCTCAGGACTATGTTGATACAGATGATTGTACAAGAAAGACATGGACCTGTTAGAGTGGGTCTGGAGAAGGGCCACAAAAATGGTCAAAGGGCTGGAACACCTCTCCTGTAAAGAAAGGCTGAGACAATTGGGGTTGTTCAGCCTCAAGAACAGAAGAGGGGAAACCTTATTGTGGCCCTTCAATATATAAAGGGGACTTATAAGAAAGACAGGGAAACACTTTTTACCAACGCGTGTAGTGACAGGACAAGGGGCAACAGTTTTAAACTGAAAGAGGGTAGGTTTAAGGATATAAAGAAGAGATTTTTTATCATGAGGGTGGGGGGACCCTGGAAGAGGTTTCCCAGAGAAGTTGTGGGTGCTCCATCATTGGAAGTGTTTAACGTCCAGTTGGACGGGGCTTTAAGCAACCAGATCTAGTGCAAGATATCTCTGCACATGGCAGGGGGATTGGACAAGATGAACTTTGATGGTCCCTTCCAATCCAAACCATTCTGTGATTCTATGTTTCTATGACTTTTCTGGCTTAATTCTTTTTTTTAATTTAAAAAAAATACATATTTTTGTTGATCAAAGGTTTTGATGATTTAATATTTGTGTTGCTGGACTGTGTTGGCTTAAACAGACCCCCAACTTCTCCAAGATATTTATGCTGACATTTTGTTACATGAAACAATGTTTAGAAAGGTAACATACTTAAGACTTTACAAAAATGTAAAACCTGTATGACTGTGGATCAGGTATTGACCTTAAAAGCTTTTTCTTCACCATTTTGAAAACTTCTCAGTAAGAAAACTGATTTGTTTTTGTCATGGATTGTGAAAATCATTTCTTTATTGCCTAGTCACAGGCTTGCTTGCATAACCTAATCTACATGATCCTCAGTTCCTGTTATATTTATACTTTCCTAAATTTCCTTGTGATCTTTCCTATAAATCTATTCATGCTGTAAATCATAGGGAAACCAAGATAAAAAAATTGATTGTGACAGTGATTTTGTAAGTGGCTGCTATTTCATACACCACAAGTTACCTGAAATTTCCAGCAACTGCGAGTTTGATTCATCAAGTTACTCCAGTTTTATTCTGCTGTAATTCTGCTGATTCAACCGAGCAACCCTGAAGTAAAGCTTAGTGGTGATGAATTATGCCTTTGGTATTTTTCTTTCTGAATTTTAAAGTTATATAGTAAATACTGGTCGCTCCTCACAGAGTAGCTATGAGGAGAAACATACTTTTCCTGAATATTAAAGATGCAAACTTGGCAGCAGTTAAAAGAAAAGTATTAGAGTGTAGAGGGTTGGATTGGATAGCTCAGTGAATTATTTGCTTTGCGGTACTGCTGTTGACATTCTTGCTTCTTTCAGGACCCCTTTGGAAATAAATGAATATATCTCTTGGGAAAGAGGCACATGAAGCAGAGCTAGGGAAGTGATTATAATTAAATGAATTCAGAACTCTAGCTTGGGTATATTTGTTCCCATAAGCAAAGAGGGACCTTCCAGAATCAACCACTGTGGTCTGTGATTTCCTATTACCTTAAATTGGCCAGCTTCTCAGAGTTTGGATACTCAGTACTTCCTAAAACTAGGGTCCTTTAAGGTTAATGGTGGAATCAAGCCTCCTGAGCCTAGCTCTGGTGCCCTATTCCCAGGACCACCTTCCCTTGGGTATTCATTGCATATTCCAACTAAACTTTCAACTTTGCAAATTTTTCCCCTGTTCTACTAGTTCCAATGCTTTCATTCCATCTTGAATACAGATACGTTCTTTATGTTCTAATTCAGCTTCCTCTTGTTAATTGGTTTTTAATTTTGCAAACAAACTTCAGGCGATTTGGTCTTGCTGACTTTATGTTTCTAATAACTGCCGCACTCATTTGGTTTCTGCTCTGCTTACCCAAAGACCACACTGTGATTCTGTAGGCCTGTCTACTGAGGTGGTCTGCACTGTGGAACAGTTGTATTTTACTAGTCGGCTGTATGGATTCAGACAGTTATGTAAGGAACATAAAACTTCCCTTGGACTGTTCAAAATCGATGATAAAAAATTCAAAATTTAAAAAAAAAAAGTAATATTTAAGTGGGACCAAATGACAGTTTTAATGAAACATTCTCTTCTTTGCAATGTATGAGAAAGAACCCTGTGATGTCTTACTTCACCAATGTGGTCTTCTCGGAATCAGTAAAGGTATGACAACTTAAGTCAAGCTAACAGTGCTAGATAACTAATAATAAGTGTTATGTACAGATAACAACAGTTACAATGACTGTGATGGGCACTTTGATATTTTTCACTGCTATACATGGAACTGCTAATATCCACATATATGTTGCAAACTGTACAAGAGAAAAAATATTAGTCACTTCTGTCAAAAATTAAAGTGGAAATCTTACAGGGCATACATCCCATTTTTCCATTAGGCTTTAGGCTAAAACATGTCCCCTTCTGTGGCATGCTGAAGACTTTTATAGGTTTGTTCATGTGCCAGTTCTTCACAGCGTATTATTTGCCTGTTGAGAAATCTGTCTTCAGCATTTTATACCTGTGTGTGGTCCAGAATTCTGGTATTCACAGTTTGGGGTCTGCTGCAGAACTTAACTATGTCTTTTCCCTGGGAGGAAGTGTTTCAGGATGCAGGCCTTTTCCTGACAATTGTAAAGACATTGTCAGCTTCTACATCATGATAGACATATAATCTAAAATTTATTTGGACTTTGGAAAAGTCTATTTTTCTTGACACAGACTATGACTTTTTCCTGCATCAGACAAATCCTGTGTAGGGGATTGTGAGTATAGTATGCTATTTACAGACAGATTACTCTATGCTATAGTCTTCCATATGCTCTCTTCCTCTTGCATCAAAACAAGGCAATGTTTTTTCTGTAATAGGGATGTGTCGGGTCTTACATAGCTTCTGAGATGCATTCTCTATCTGTATCTGCCTGACCTCATTTGTTTCCTTGGAAGGGTCATGAATACATCTTTGTTTCATACCTAGAATGGTGCTTGAATTATAAACTTGAGTAATTACATGGAAAAACATATGCTTGCTCTATCCTCCCCCCCCCCCCCCCCCCCCCCCCAAATGAATATGCACCCAATACTCTCCTGTGCGTATTTAGTCTGTAAGAAGTTGCTGCAATAGTCAAGGGAAGGTAAGTGATGAACAAAGACAGGGCAGTAGTTTATCAACTAGTTGAAATGTTGATTTAGCAGAGATGTCAAAAGCCCAATCAGTAGCTCATCTGATGAAAAACTGTGAGTAACCTTGGATTAGCCACTTAAAATTGCTGGCTCTGACTTGCTACATACCATAATAACTTTATGCTTTGAATCGGTTATCATTACTCAGAAAAAATGAAGATCAAAGAAGCAAAAAGACAAATTTATAGAAGGCATATTCATCAAAGATTATTAAATACTGTAGTCTGCTGCAAACCTTCTGAGTGTCACCAAGCCAGTGATTGCTGGAATCTGGGAGGAGCTTGTAGAACTATGTTCTGCACTTACTTGAGTTCTTCTACTTTCCTCAGGAGTTTATGGGTCCCGGGAGGAATAAGCAGATGGACCTTTGGCCTGATGAACAGCATTTATCTTATGTAATCCTTATGTACAGGTGTTGACTTCAAGGGAAATGGAGTCCTATCCCATCCCCTAGTGGGATGGCTTTTCCTATGCATATGGTGGGGAGATATATGTCATTAGTGGCCTATGTTATGGGTTGATATTCAGCTCTTCTGAAATGCTGTATGTGGTAGGACAGTGGAGACTGCAGATAAGGGCATGGGGTTGGAGTCCTTGTTTGGAAAGTTTGGAGATGTAATACAAGGATTGACAACTGAAGCTGAGCTGCTGGTTTGAGGAATTAGAAAGTTGAAGAGCATAGTTGAGGAAAGAGAAGCTGTCGCTGCCACTGCTTATCACTGGTGATACCAACCCGAAGCAAGTTAAGGTATTCATAAGCAAGAACATTTAAAAGACTCTGAATAAAGTAGTTCTTTGCAGGGGTCTGAGGTCTTCCACTTAAAATAGTCCTGAGGTATTTTTGATGAAACTCTTTGACAGCTTCTCAGTACTAGGGGTTCTAGCATATGACTTAGCTGACTGCTATGAATGGGTGTGCACAGTGAATTCTATAACAAAAGATGATTTCTCTGAATCTGTGAAGACAGCAGTAGAGCAATCTTTGAAAAGGTAAGTTCCATATCTGGATTTTGGTTCATTAAATGATTAATAAATGTATTATTTGGTAAGTCCAGAAGACATCATGTTAATAAAAAATACGGCATTTCTTCCGTACAATAGTAATTGAAATATCTCTGTAAAGTAATGGTTCTTTGATGAATTAGAGTATGACTTTGAATGTGCGTGTGAGAGAAACAGGAATGAAGAGAAAAGCAATAAAATCTTTGTTATTTTTTTTAGTTGCTCTTTTCATAAAAACCTCTTGCTGGACCACTTAGATCACATCTCATTGAGACATTTACCTCCCATCTGCAAACTAAAATTTCCTATGGGATTTGTAATGGAAAAGCTGGATCCAAATGTAATTTGACTATATTTCACTGTTCTCAGGGAGTTTATAGTATCTTTGCTTTGGAATCCATTCTTTTTTTGAAAATGTGACAAAACAGCTGTCTTATATTTTTCAGTCCATAGTTGAGCAGAAGTAGCTGTAAAGCTAAGCTTTAAATCCTGTACTCTGCTGCATGAGGATAGCAAAACTGCAGTATAGATCAACTGTTATTCTGTCACAGAGTCTGCAAAGAGCAACACATGCCTTTAAATATTACGTTCTAGAAAGCTTTTCAGTGGCTGCTGAGTAGATGGATCCAAGCACGATGTATGGCTTTGTGGTCTGCTCATTCTTACGTGGAACTGAAGAGCCTCAGTATACTCACAGTTCTTAGCCATCACATAGGGAGAGGAAATGTTGCATTTTTATTTATGAATCACATGCTGAGTTTTCAGAAACAGGAAAAAATATCTTTACTTGTACACTGGGTTAATTTAATTTTTTAATTCATAGTCGAAGGCTGAATGCATGAATCGTAGTACCAGTTTAGGGTAAGATCTGTCTTAAAAATCAGTTCTGTGAAGTGATGAGTTATCTCACTTTCATCTGACTTTAGAATAACATTCTATTATTTGGCATCTATTAAAACACATTCAGCATTTTACAGGGTGAAGCTTGGAAAAAGATCTAAAGCATTAGTAACTTCAAGCCATTGTAGGAATAAAAAATACCTGATTGTATCAGTCATTAAAAATCACAGGGGTTTTTTGGTTAAGTGATACTCAGATGTTCCAGAAGAATGTCTTTTTGCTCTAGCTTTCTCACTGTATTTCTATACCATTATCTAATCTACAGGCCAGTTTTCAGAAGTGATTACCTTTGTGGTTCCCTGAGAATATGAGAGGGATAGATATTAAGTCAGAATAGATGAGGAGGCCACGGACCTCTGTACACTTATCATAAATTGCTGTCTCTCTCTGCTTTAGAATAAAGTTTGCTAGGGAAAGGATTCAGCAACCTATAAGGAATGGGGAATGTTTGGTTGCATTGCAAGAGTATGGGTGTAAGTGATGACATTGTTATAGTAAATATACATACAAAGAACATTGTCAGATTAGAAGAGCAGCCATGGAAAGAGCCTGAGTTAAGAACACCGAGAGAAATCCATATCAAACCCGTTAGATTACAGAGGTAATAAAGAACGTAGAACATGCCATCTCATTATGGAGTATGAGATCATATGACAACAACATAAAAGCAATGGAAAAAGATATTAAAGAAGAAAGGGGAAATATTGCAATTTATGTAAAGAAGTAACAGCTTGGCTCAGTAGTTTGCAGGAAGGTCTCTCAATGACTGTGTGATCCTGAATGAGACAAATTCTGCTTTAGATTCCCCTAACGTAACTGACAAAAGTATTTTTAAATGACTGAAGAACTTGCTTGTAACAAAATACTTAGTCTTTATTGCATGGTTAATATGTGGGTTTGGATATGTAGATGAAAAGGGGTGATCTCTGATCCCTCTGAGCTTGAGTCTACTTGAATTGGTTTTTTTTGTTCCAAAAAGGAAACATGCTCATATATGTGTCCATTGTGAACCTTCCAGGCTTTCTGAATGCACTTAACTCCAGCACATGCACAGGCAGTATCCCATAGTTATTCAGTCACTTTAGGGAATGTGGGGGTTGCACAACAAATGTTTATAGCTGACCTATAAATCCCAGGAGGTTCAGAACAAAAGCACCAAAAAAATCTTATGCGTACAATGGCATTGCCACAATAAAATTTCCAATGGCTTTCATTAAAATGGAAAGGACAGCTCTGTGGCTGTAAGGAAACATGTCAAAACGAAAAGAAAATCAATACTTACAAAGGATAGTAACAAACTTACTCATTTTCTTTTAGCACAAAATTAGAAAGGAAATAAGGCCCTTATCTCAGTATGAAAACTAACTCTAAAGGGTTTAAACCTCCAGTAAAATTGAATCATTTCAGCTTTATTTGGTGTTTTAACTATAGTTCTCCTACAGATAAGGATAGCAACATCCCATATGATTGAATCGCTATTTGAAATACTCATTCATTCTTCCACATGTCTGATAGTGTGATCTCCTCAAAAAGCCAAACTTGCTGTTGGTACTGGGCTACCCACAGAGGCCTATGCTTGTTTACCACAAGGGGGAAGTTTGTGTCCTAATGGAATTAGTAGGGAAGTAAGGAAACAAAAGAACCATTATTTCAATATATTATCTCCCTCATCAGACTCAAACAACTACTTTCTTTTTTTATTGCTCCCTGCAGTATAACCAAGTTTGACAGATAGTGCATTACCTCCAAGGCCATTGTTCTCTTGAACAAATACTGCAAAGATAAGCATTTGCCATGCCGTTGTTCTGTTTCAACAAACATGCGAACAAGAACAAAGTCTTCTGAACTAAAACCATGTTTAAATCATAGACTGGGTAAAATAATTCTTAATCAGGCATCACCTGATATGGAATAATGAAATTACTATATTCCTGCTGTAATGTATGACAGTGAATTATAATTGTTTTTACTGCTGGAAGCAAGGCAACACCATGCAAATATGTATTCTGTGTCTCTCTTTAAACACAAAATGAAGCTCCTTGCAAAACAGAAGGTGAAATTGTGTTGGAGAGGGGAACTAGTGAAAAAAAAATACTAACTGGAGACAAAAGGGCTTTCCCTTTGTGTTGACTTTATTTTACAGGAGGTGACCAGCAAAGAAGACTATGCAAAAGACCAAATTACATTCTGATAATTTGGCCCAGACCCTCAGAACAAGCTGACTTATTCTGGGTTATGCGAGAAGCAGACTGTGTAAGAAAACATTCAATTCACTTTCTTACAGTACAAAAGCATATACTTTCAGCTACATCTCTAGAGGTTTCCATCATGTTTCTTCCTAGGTGGCATGTTTTCATATGGCTACACTTGCAGTCCTTTTTCTCTTTTTCCTTTTTCCAGTAGAACTGTGACACCATAAAGTGATTACTTTGCTGTACGTAAGAACTGAATTTACAGTAAACGTGGATGTTCCAGGATATAGTTAGAGTCTGTAGCCGCTCCAACTTGATTGACCTTTCGTGCTGTGGTGGAAATCTGGTTCGCCTCCTTTGAGCGGTATATGAAGTCAGCTGTCTGTATCAAGACCTATGGCATTCAAAACAAGGCTATTTTGAGGTCATCTTATTTAGATTCGATCTAAATTTTTCACTGAAGAGAATGGAAGATTGTCTCTATATCCACATCTCTGTTGAACATTATTACTTAAGATTAGTACAGAAATTGAATTAGCATAGGAGGAATCCTCTTTTCCTGAGTAGCACCTTGTCATGGTTTCAGCCCTGCCGGTAACGAAGCACCACACAGCCGCTCGCTCACTCCTCCCCCACGGCCCCAGTGGGATGGGGAGGAGAAAATATAAAGGCAGGCTCGTGGGTCGAGACAAGGACAGGGAGGGATCACTCCCCACTTACTTATGGTCACGGGCAGAAGACAGGCTCAGCTTGGGGAAGAAACAAAATCAATTTCATTTGCTACCAGTCGAATCAAACCAAGGATAATGGGGAGTAAACCCCAACCCGAGAGCAGCTTCCCCCCCGCCCTCCCTCCCGCCTTCCCGCCTTCCCGCCTCAGCCCCACTCCCGGTTCTCTCTCCCCAGGGGAGCAGGGGACGGGGGCTGGGGTCGGTTCCTCACCCCTTGTCTCTGCCGCTCCTTCCTCCTCGGGGGGAGGAGGACTCCGCGCTCGGCCCCTGCTCCGCCGTGGGGTGTCTCCCGCGGGAGGCAGCCCTTCACCAACTGCTCCAGCGCGGGTCCTTCCCGCGGGCTGCAGTTCCTCACCAACTGCTCCAGCGCGGGTCCCTTCCACAGACAGGGTGCGGTCCTTCAGTCACAGACTGCCTCAGCCACGGAGGCGCGGCCATTTTGGGCGGCCTCCGCTCCCCCGCTCCCCTCCACGGGCTGGGGGGGACAGCCTGCCGCCTCACCGCGTCCTCCCCCGCTCCTCCTCCTTCCCTGACCTCGGTATCCGCAGAGGGGTTCCTCTCACATCCCACTCCCCCGACTCACGGGCCGTTCCCCTCTGGAATCTGCTCTCCCAGAGGCGCGACCGCCGTCGCGGAGGGGCTCGGCCTGGGCCAGCGGCGGGTCCGGCTCCGAGCCGGGGGAGCTTCCAGCGGCTTCCAGCAGGAGCCAGCCCTGCGCACCCTCACTCAGTACCAAAAAAACCGCTGTGCCACACAAACCCATAACACACCTTCTCTTTGAATGCAAGTGTATGTCCTGTCTAAATTACATATACTCTCCTATTCAAGGATTTGGCCAGACATGTTGCATTTATTGTTTATTGCTCCAAATTTCCAGTCTTTAAAATTAGAAACACTGTCTTCCTGCTCCTCTGTAGGGAACACATATCTGTATTGAACAGCTACTGTAATTAATACTTGCACTTTCAGTAGTGCATGCAGAGTGCTTATAGGCAGCTCTGTTCACAAGTAGGGAACTCCTGCTATTGCCATAGTCCAGATATACATGGTATGAAATACAACATAATCACTGGTTTTTTGACATAGAAAATGTTTATGCATGTTATCCCATTAAAGGAGAAGAATACTTTATGGATTAATGGATTAATTTAGCCTTTGGATTCTGTGGTGAGAATTGCTTCGTGGCTTAACCGTCAACAAATCTGTAAGTGCAGGTATAGAATCTTGACTGTGAAAAGAAGTATGAATTCCCTTCTGCTTGCAGCTTGAAAATTTTCTCATGGGCCTGGCAAAACAAAAGCATGGCCACATTAGAAGCTGTTTTTAATATGGAAGCCTAATTTTAAAATCAAAGGAATCTTGACCAATTACTTTGTGCTTTCTAATTAGTAGTTCTTGAACATTCATTAAATGTATTCTGTTTAAGAATTGCAGTGACTATTAAAACTAAAACAAATACCTATTTTCAGCATCGATATTTTAAATCCAGAATTTAACTTTTTAGAAAAGTTCATGCTTTTTAGCTGTAAATTCTGATCTGTTGTCAAACAAGACTTTCAAGTAACTACATCTAAACTGTTAAGTTATCTAACAATGTGATTGTGTATTTGGTCCTGGGCAACCTGCTCTAGGTGACTGAGTTTTGAGCAAGAGGGTTGGACTAGACAATATCCAGAGGAACCTTCCAACCATGGTGATGCTCTGATTCTGTGACTCTAGTCCTCACTTCAAGTGTAAGCTTTCACTTAATTTCACAGATATATCCAAATGATTTAGGTATCCCAAAATTAGATTAGTTTAGGAAAAATCTTGGACGAAATTATTTGGTTAATTTTATTTACCTTTCTTTCGGACTTGGTTTATGGAACTATACAAAAAAGAGGTCTTCAACTATGTAGGAAAGAAGGGTTATTTAAGAAAAGAAAGCAAATGATGTCATTTAAGAAATTGGTGTTGATATTCTAGCTATACCAAATGAAACTATTTCAGATGTAGTGTGGACAGATTATTCCTTAATCTACCTCTAAATTAGCTATGTTCTATGTCTGAGAATTTTCTTAGTTGCTTGCTCATTTGTATTTTTCTAGAAATTAACTCCTTTGCTCTGGTAAGAGGATTTCTCATTTAATACCTTCCTCCTGGGCCACATCACTGTATGTTGCTCAAGGCACAATTTAATAAATTTCACAATTTTCATAATTTTCTATGAGCAGAAATGACTGGATTAGTCTAGGAAGTGTTAGAACTGAGTGAAAAATGCTCTGCAATTGCACACAAACCCAGAATCAGTCTTATTAGAACAACATAGTCAAATCATTCACATACTTTTAAAGTATGTTTGAGAACTACAACAACATTTGCATCTGTATGGCATATTTCATATTTGCAGTCCAGATTTAACTCCCTTTTTGTGGTCTTGATCCAGTAAAATGTTTTCCCTTCAGAAAAGTTGTATCCGAAGGTAACATTGTGGTTATTTCCCCTTGAGAATATTTGACACCAGCTGAAACTTCAAAACATAGAAGGTAAGCACTATTTCCATTTTGATGCTTTCAGGAGATATTCATAGTCAGTCAGATTCCTCATAAAATCATGTTCATTCATTGGCAACAAGTCCTCCTCAGAGACAGGGCGACCTATCTCAAATGCTGCAGGACCTGGGAGTCTATTGTCCCTGCATACATGTGCCAGCATAAGAAGTCATTGCACCTACAGGTGTTGAGATATGACAGCAAAAGTGGAAGAAAGATAATGAGATGAAAGGCTAGTTAAAACTTGTCTGCAGTGCAAGCAAAACCAAATTTTTCAGTGTGAAGGATGTTGGACTACAGTGTGGGTCTGGCATGGTTGCCCTTGTTGCAGGAAGAGGAACAGCCAGAGCTAAAATGGAAACCTGGCCAAACTTCTTGAAGAGGTAAACGTGGTGGTCTCACTGCCATGGTGGAAAGATGTGGTGTGGAGTAGTAACCACTGTTCTTCAAGTAGCAAGCACCAAATCCAAAGTACCTGTCCTCTTAAACACTCACACCCTTTCTGAGTTTTGGAAATGGCAAAACTGGCAGAAGACTCATGCTGTGATCTTTGCTAGCATATAGAGAAGCTACCTGTCTCTCTAGCTGTACTTACGAGCAATTCAGCTGAAAATGAACCCTAAGGTAAATGCAGGTCATGCTCATAGGATGAAACTTGTGCTCTGGAGTTGCAGATTAATGTAAAAAGTTTTATGTTTCTGTAACCTTGTGTTTTGGGTTTGTGTGGAACGGCCGTTTTTTTGGTTACTGGGTGAGGGTGCGCAGGGCCGGCTCCTGCTGGAAGCCGCTGGAAGCTCCCCCGGCTTGGAGCCAGACTCGCCGCTGGCCCAGGCCGAGCCCCTCCGCGACGGCGGTCGCGCCTCTGGGAGAACAGATTTCAGAAGGGAAAAAAAACACCAAGAAAACCCACCTGCTGGGAAACCTGCCGTGGAGAGGGGAGTGGGATGTGAGAGGAACCCCTCTGCGGATACCGAGGTCAGGGAAGGAGGAGGAGCGGGGGAGGACGCGGTGAGGCGGCAGGCTGTCCCCCCCAGCCCGTGGAGGGGAGCGGGGGAGCGGAGGCCGCCCAAAATGGCCGCGCCTCCGTGGCTGAGGCAGTCTGTGACTGAAGGACTGCACCCTGTCTGCGGAAGGGACCCGCGCTGGAGCAGTTGGTGAGGAACTGCAGCCCGCGGGAAGGACCCGCGCTGGAGCAGTTGGTGAAGGGCTGCCTCCCGCGGGAGACACCCCACGGCGGAGCAGGGGCCGAGCGCGGAGTCCTCCTCCCCCCGAGGAGGAAGGAGCGGCAGAGACAAGGGGTGAGGAACCGACCCCAGCCCCCGTCCCCTGCTCCCCTGGGGAGAGAGAACCGGGAGTGGGGCTGAGGCGGGAAGGCGGGAAGGCGGGAGGGAGGGCGGGGGGGAAGCTGCTCTCGGGTTGGGGTTTACTCCCCATTATCCTTGGTTTGATTCGACTGGTAGCAAATGAAATTGATTTTGTTTCTTCCCCAAGCTGAGCCTGTCTTCTGCCCGTCACCATAAGTAAGTGGGGAGTGATCCCTCCCTGTCCTTGTCTCGACCCACAAGCCTGCCTTCATATTTTCTCCTCCCCATCCCACTGGGGCCGTGGGGGAGGAGTGAGCGAGCGGCTGTGTGGTGCTTCGTTACCAGCTGGGCTGAAACCATGACACCTTGATAGAGACAAGCAAGTATTTTACATTAGCTGAAAAATTATCCATGTATATATTTTAAAGAGAAACTGCTTGGAGAGTTAGTCTTGACGTTATATAATATGTGTAACATACATAATTGTAGGTAGTGGTCAGGGCCACAGTGTGGTAAGCATTGAAGCTGTGAAGTGTTAAGTAATGGTTCCTGTCTTGAAGATGTTACAGTCTTAAGGAGACAAAAACAGTGAAAGACAAAGACAATTAAAGGACACAAAGAACCACAGAAGGAAAGTAAAAGAAAAGCTCAAAGTTCATAGTATGATGAAAATAGTAATAGCTTTTTTGGCAATATGTTACAGTCTTAGCATCTCAAATTGCTTTACAGACATTAAGCAACTTAACATCAAGGTGAAGAGGTTCTTGTCTTAGAAAGTACTCATGTTCTATTTCTAACTCTTCAACTATCTCCCACTGAAACTTTCAACATGCATCTTGTTTGCAGATTCTCAGGTTTCTGCCCACAAACTGGGTATCATTTATTGCTAATAGTCCTAAGCACTGAAACTGTGGTTGACAAATGAGGGCTGTGTTTTACATGAACACATCCCGAGCTCTATTTCTGGATGGAAGCCACTGGAAGGCACTGATATCAGAAGCTTATAATGTGAACAACAGGGTATTTTGCTGCTTAGAGTTTGTGCTTTGCTTCATAACCCAAAGACAGAGGGAAAGGTTTTAAACACAAACTGATCAATGTTTCCAGCCAGGCTCTTAGGTGATATAAATTACGTCCAAGGATGGCAATGATTCACAACTGCTGATGACCTGTCCCAAATCACAATGCTGAGTTTTGAACAGCTCTTGTTTTGACTAGTGCTCTGTCTGAGTGTGCTTAGTTGTCTACAGTTGGCTTTAGGACTGGTGGCTTTTTCTGCTAGTACCATAAGTCTTAAATTTATTTACCTTGATAGCATGAAAAACTAAAAACCATTTTGAAGAACGTTTTTATCAAGTAGAGATATAAGAAATTGCAGTCTTAACAAGAAAGGGGCCAAACTGGAGATAGTCCTTGTAATCTTCAGGTTATACTGGAACTGCATATTTACGTATTTGTTTTTACATAATTTGAAACACTTGCAATCCTGGCTTCCTTCCAGTGATTCACAAATTATAATAAGAATGAAAGCTCAAAGACATGAAGCCTAGCAAATCCCAAAGCAAAGCATGATATTTTACCTCATATCTACTTCACTTTATAAAGATTTCTCTTTCAGAATTGTTTTGGAGCAGACTTAGGATGTAACGTTATATATCAGTTAAGAAGTAAGACTTTCCTTCAGTAAGGTCTGAGTTCCTTTCCAAAAAGTTTTCAATATTTTGTTAGTTATTCTCATTAGTAAAAGAATAGCAGTTTGACATGAGACCTTATATATTTATGAAGTGAATAATGTCATTGCCTGACTAAAGAATCTGAAATACAGTCCCAATCAGCAGTGTTACTCTAAACAGATTCATACATGTTAGACCTCATGGGCTTAATACAGGTAAAAAGTGATGTGCCTAGTAAGTACATTACTAATATCTACAGGAAGATTCCCAACATTTCCAAAGTGCTTATAAGCTCTTTCTTTTGAAAAATAGAAGCTGACAGACAAATCTTCTATGAAATGTCACACTGGTGTGAGTAGCCATTTTGGGCCTGATCCAAACCCCTTTGAGCTCAGTTCACTGATCCCTGTGGACTTCAGCTGGCTTTGACACTCAGTGGAGTTTTTGTACCTTATTTCAAGCATAGAAACATGCTGTAGCTCTCCTCCATGTTCTCCCCTAAAGCCTACCCTCCCAGGACTGTTCTATGGGATTTCCAGAGATCTACCTGGTGCTCTCAGCTCTTTGATGTGAGCAAATCTCAGGAAAATGCTCCCACCAATATTGATATATTTTAATCCAAATACATCTTTGCCTGCAATAGCCAGCTTGTACAGTGAACATAATTCTGAGCTCCATGTATTGGGTAAGTGGATATATATAAATACACTAAGCAAATAAATTGTATCACGTTATAGTATCAGTGCTGTGCTTTTATCAAATGAATAACCTGAGGGTGTGTGCTGCCTATTGATTGCATATATGGGAGCCCAGTTGGCTTCATTTTTCTTACTGATGTAAGGAGAAAATGTTTATAAGGAATAATTTGCCAGTGATTAGGTCTCAAGGGTGTCAGCAGGACTGTAGTGTCTGCAGCCATTCAGGTGGTGTATTTTTCCTGTTTCATCTGTTTCTATTTTGTAGGCCGTTTGGGATATGAAGGATTCAGTTTGTTCAGCTGACTGTGTTTACGTCATATTGAATCAAAGTTATACATATAGAAAACTGGCTTTGAAATGGAAAGAAAGGGAAATTAGGTGTCTTTTTGTCCCTTTTCCACTAAACAGGATGAGAAAATCTAGATCTTGTGGTCCAGTCTTGCAAGGTGATGAGACTTTCAAGATCTGATGAAATCAAGTTGTGAGAGGCTTACAGAAAGGGACAAGTTCCACAGCTGGTGACTTAGTGTAGTTGTGTGTGCCTCTTCATTGCCTATGAAAAGTTCATAAGGGCTTTAACAAGGAGTTATAATTTCTCATGTTTTCTTGTATCAGTGTGCAGTAGGTAATACTTTAATCACTGAAGTGGATGGATGAGGTGGATGAATAGCAACAAAATATATCCTTTGCAGTATTTATGTAACTCTTCAAACTGGAACAGTTTGTACTCTGTGCTGCTCTCTGATTCACTGAGCTGCTAGATTACTTCTGACATTTTGTACTTTTAGAAAATAAAGGACAAACTGGCAAAAAATCTATGGGCTCCTTCATGCAGGCTTCAGACTTTTCCAGGACACAATCTGTATGCTATCCTGCCAGTGGAAGCATGTACTTTACTCCCACGTTTTTGAAATGAGTTTCATGTGACACTCACATAAGTGGTCCTCTAAAATGTGCCAAAACTCCTACAAGCAAAATAATTTGTGCCTGTTGCAGTTTTGTCACGATTATGTTAAAGCATCTATCTTCTATTCATTTGGACCTTTCTGGAGTTCCATTTCCCCAGCAAAGTTTAGTCAAACCTGTATAGCAACTGGCAATGACTGTATATGCACCTTGTACCCTTTCTTTGCTGCAGTCAAACTTTTCTCATCTATTTACACATACAACCATTTGTTGGTGATATACTGTTCTGGACAGTCTATGTTTTGGGACTTCAATATTCCATACAATTCTCCGTATTGTTTGCCTCTTTACTGCCCTCTGGTGTGCAGCTTTTCTATTTGTGTTACCTTTTTAGTGGATAGGGAGAACTGGGATTTGGCAAGAACAAGTAATGAGATTAATACACTTGCATTTGTATTTAATTTATATTTAATTCTTTGTTTCCTTTATGTAAATAGGCAAAAAAATCCACAGTTTGGGCTAGCTGGTAACCATGGTTAGGTATTATTTGCCAATGGAAGTTCAGTGTGGGGTTAGCTTATTTTAAAATTCAGTAGTCTACAATTCTGATAGCTACTTTTTTTTTGTTAACTACTAATGGTGAAATTATTACAGGATTAATGAATGAATGAAGCCATCGTAATTCTGAAAAATTATAGCTGTGCCACATGCACAAGTAGCCACTGATTTCAAAAGAGTTGCATTTGTCTTATTGCAGGGAAGAGTAGATAGTAACCTTACTGCTGCTGTATTCCTCAGTAGCAAGAGATAATGATTTTTTTTTTCCTACAGTTGAGCAGTTTTGTATCAGTTATTCTGCTCCACAGCTTTTCCTTGGTACAAAATCTGCAATTTACGATGGCATAGTCCATTGTTTTCTTTACCTCCTATGCTTGCATCCAGTACACTTAAATCCATACAAATTTTAGCAAGGACATAAAAAATATTACAGATGCTCCTCCATATTTTTCTCCTGAATGTCTTTTAAAATCATAGAGGAATAAAGTAGAAGTGTCAGTACTTCAATGTGGGACAGATGTTGTCTTAGTGTGTCATGACAACTCTGGTGTTTGGTATGTGGGAAATATTAAATAGAGCTCCATGTTCATCAGGTACATTAATTAACCATGCTGTCTTCTCTATTTAGGGTATCAGATACTTGGTTTACTGCATTACTTGCTCTCAAATGATAAATACTGGCTATCTATTTGCTACCTTTTGATTTTAGTACAGATTTCCAAATGAAAATTAGTGATAACCACAGTCCATATTAGTCTTGATGTTACAGCCACAGTCTGTATTAGTCTTGATGTTACATCCACAGACCTTGCTTGAATTTGAAGCGTGAATGTTAGAAATTAGCCTCCATCCCCCAATAAATAAACATGTGGCATTCAAAAATAGAACTCCATCGTCATGAAAAGACATATTCAAATCTGACGTTGGAACAAACTGAAATCACAAGACCATCACTGCAGCAATTAACACCTAGGATTTTCAAAAGTAGCTAGTATCCCTGAGTATTGCATTTGGTGGATCCTGTTTAACACCTCTAAAAGATTTTGTCTTCTGTGGCTCAGTGCCAGGCAATTTAGAAGAAACTTGCAATTGGAAATCCCAGCTTCACAAGTTACCTAAGTGGCATGACTACTTGTACCATTTGCTGCACACAATATCGTTGTTCTTTTGCATCTGTATTCTTTATATATATTCCATTTATATGTCTCAGAATGACAGAAGGAAAAATGTCTGCCAAAATTCCTTTTGCTCCTCTAGTAAATGATTAGTCAAAACTATCTAAAATATGAGGAAAAGGAGGCTAAAAATCAGCTCCAGCATCTGGCATGAAGATTCAGACATTGTAAAATCCATCACATCTCCTGGATGAAAGCACGTCATGGATGTGAGGTACGACACATGCTATATGAGAAACTTCTGAAATATCAAAGACTGGTAATTAAATTCTTTGGGAACCTTGGAACAAGTTGTGCTAAAACCAGGCAGAAATCTGTTTTCAACTGTTTGGAACTCCTTATATACAAGTCAGCTAGAAAAATACTGGAATTCTGTTTCTGATTGAGCAAAGACAGAGTCTTAGAATTAGGAAACAAACCCAAACTTGATGCTGAATAAGTTTCAGGTATGAACAATTCCATTTGGGTAAGTAAAAACTTAGCATATCTCTCCAAACAACCACAGAAAGCCACCTGAAACTGGGCTGTAAAGCAAGACTTCCTAAACATCACTAAGGTTTGTGATTGTACAGTCAATTAATAGACTTAACTTGAAAATGGATTGGGATGAGATCCAAATGCACCTTCAAACAAATAGTTTTTGAAGTAGTTTAACCAGTTTGGATTTCAGGAACTTGAAAGTGCTTTCCTATGTATAGAGATCAGAAGTAAGTGATGTTAACACAGTCAGACATCAGCTGGAGGGAAGTGTACAGTGTTAGGGAATAACGGGAACGGAGGAAGTTAGGTTAATTTATTACTTTAAGGATGAAGTTTTATTGTCTTTTTAATACAGCTAAATGCAAATGCTGTTATAATCTGCCTGAGTAAGACCTACCTGAATATTTAGCTCTTTTTACAGACCTCCCCAAATCTATATATGGTGATATCTTGAGGCAATAAATTTCACATAATTAACATACAACGTGCAACACATTTTCCCTACACATTGATTTCTACTGTATGTCTTTGGCTCTGAACTATAAGAAAGAATGATCCTCAGTGAATCATTTACCATCCCAGTAACAGCTATTGTATTTGCTGTGTCTGTTCTTAGTTATTTCATCCTAAAACTGTACAGTCTCTGCCTTTAGTCTCTCCTCATATGGAGTCATTCTAGCCCTCTAACCATTTTCCTTACACATCTCTGACTTTTCTCTTTCCACTATAAAATGTGTAAGTATCATTGCAAAGCTGTTACAACCAGGTACCAACTTACACGATTCACTTATACATGAAACCTAGTGTTTATTTATAAGTTTAACCATTCTCTTCAGCCAGCTATGCTGTACCAGATGTAAACTCTGAGCCTCATGTTTTAATGAGAACTAGACAGCACTAGAAAACAATAGGAACCTGGGACTATAATCTGACACGTATGTTCTCCTTTGTCAAATGGCTAAGACTTAGAAGCAGTATCACATTGTGTCCTTCCATGGGTATTGTTTAACCTCCATGCTGGGCTTTGTGTGTCTCCCCCTCTCTCCTGTTTCTGTAAATGGATTCATTTGAAGATGAGAAAATCAGCTGTCTAGCAGCTCCCTGCCAGCCTTTCTGAGGACTTTGTCCTGAGATTAGCTTAATCTGCAGCTTGTAAAATCAAGGTAGAATCACTCTAAACAGAGAGTCCTCATAGGCTCTGATCATGTAAGACATGGTCATGGAAGTCTTCCTGGCTGGTTTGCTTGCTTCAGTAAATCTTACTTATACAAGTATGATATGAGTCAGAATGATGCACTAAGAATTACGTGCTATTACCTCAGCTGATGTAGCTTGCTTTGTTTTCAGTAAACTGAACACCAGTTTATACTGGCCAGGCCTCTGCTTTTAATTTTTTTTTTTTCAAAATTTGTTTGAAGGTCTGTACCTGGAAAAGTTTCTAATCCTTTAACTGCTAGGTGAGAAATCCTAGCACCACCAGTATTAATGGCAGCCCTCCCAAAGACCAAAGTTGGGAGTGGTACTCCAAGGAGATGTTTAGGAGCTATAACCTTAAGCATGTAATTGTAGTACCACCATTTCTACCTAGGAGTTGCAGTAACCATCCCTCAGGTTCTTTAGCTTGACACTTCTTATTCTGCAACTATGAAGTAAAGAAATACTGCCCAGCTGTAGCACTTCTTAAGAAAATTAATTCTCACATTAAGAGATGCACTGCGTACAATTTCGTTACTGTTCTGATCTAGTAAGAAGCCAGTATAAATTACGAGTCAAAAAGCGATATTGGCTCTAGCACAGGGGAATCTCATAAGGCTATAGGGAGAAGGAAGGGTAAATTAAAAAGTTTTGGTCTTTATTCAAAATCAGCCCTCAAATTCATTTGATGGACTGGGAGCAGGGACTTGTAAAGGTCAGACACTGCAGATGAGTCGTTATTTATGGTCTGGCTGATACAAATTGGCAAGCCTTGTCACACCTATAGGGAAATGTTTCTTAATAAAAAAAGAGAACTTTCTAAATTGATTTACAATCAGTAGATGCCTTGTTTTTCACGTGTCCCTGCTCATCTTAAAGCTAGAGAAACCTCATGTAAGCTGTATTAACTTGTTGGTGTCAGCATGGGTGTGTTCTTTGCTTTCAATATACGTGTCGTGGTTTCACCCCAGCCAGCAACTAAGCACCACGCAGCCACTCACTCACTTCCCCCCCCCCCAGTGGGATTGGGGAGAAAATCGGGAAAAGAAATAAAACTTGTGGGTTGAGATAAGAACGCTTTAATAGAATATAAAAAGAAGAAACTAATAATGATAATGATAACACTAATAAAGTGACAGCAGTGATGATAAACGGATTGGAATGTACAAATGATGCGCAATGCAATTGCTCACCACCCGCCGATCGATGCCCGGTTAATCCCCGAGTGGTGATTCCCCCGCCCCCACTCCCTCAGTTTATATACGAGATGTGATGTCACATGGTACAGAATACCCTTTGGCCACTTTGGGTCAGCTGCCCTGGCTGTGTCCCCTCCCAACTTCTTGTGCCCCTCCAGCTTTCTTTCTGGCTGGGCAGGAGAAGCTGAAAAATCCTTGACTTTAGAGTAAACATTACTTGGCAACAACTGAAAACATCAGTGTTATCAACATTCTTCTCATACTGAACTCGAAACATAGCAATGCACCAGCTACTAGGAAGACAATCAACTCTATCACAGCTGAAACCAGGACAATATGAAATAGTGTAGTCCACATTTTCTACTGTTCCTTCTTTTTTTTGCTTGGTTTCCTTTCCTATACTTGAGCATTTGCCTTACTTAAGGCTGGATAGATAATTTTAGACAAGAAATGTCTTGTTATAGGTCATTTTAATAGATAAAAATTGTTCTAAATTCTTTTTTTAAAAAAAAAAAACCAACAAAACGCAACCTTATTTTAAAATAAAAATGAAAGCCAGAAAAAAAGAAAAAAATCAAAGCTTAAAGAATGATCATGTCCCAAAGATGGGATTTGTAATTTTTGTTGATGTTGGCTTATGAAAGCTTCTAAGAGTGCATGGGAGTTTTTTGTTCTTTTTTTTTTGTTGCTGCTTTTTTTTTAATCTTTGCTAGAGCTGTAAAAGAATGACAAGAAAACATTATTGATCCGTTGCAGACTGGGTAAGTCTTCATATTGCTCCTCATCCAAAGGCACTGAAGAGTTAATTCAGGTAACCTACTTTGAATCACTCCTTTGAAGTTAGTATTGCTTTAACGAAAACAGTTAAATAAAACCAGAGCTCCTGGTATAAAGCTGATACTTCAGGATATAAGGAAATTATTTGATCCAGTGTTTTGTAGTCTGCACTCTGAATGTTTGAATTTGTAATGCAGACTCTGCCATGTCTAAGGGTTTGTTGCAAAGCAGTGTGTGTTTTCAAAATCTATACTTCTATTTTGCAGAAACCACCTTTTTTTTCTGGAGCTGAAATGGATAGGTGCTACCTAGCCTTTTGCACTCTAGTCAAACAACGGTCGCTTTTTCAGGTGGGAGGAAAGAAGCAGTCATGTGACACTCCCTCTGATAGAATTCCAATATAGTGTCAGGAAAACTTCGTTTCATCCTTACTGGTGTAGCTGGAGATTTACCTCTGAGCAGAGGATCTACGTAAAGTGTAGGTCACTGCATAGGACAGCCTTTTTTTGGGAGAGAAGCATCTCATTGTCCTAGATGAGTAGATTGTGCATAATTCCTATATACACTTGACTGATGCCCTGAGCGCAGTAAGCATATGGAATGATCTAAACATCAGTGAAGTTACTCAGGAAGGACTTAAATTGTACCTTATCCACAGGAGTCTTGAAGTGTTGGGGAATTTTCATAAAACTAGAATTAGTGTTATCTCAGCTTCTACATAGAACTACCCAGAAATTAAAGACAAGTAAAGCTGTTGTGGTTTCCAAATGAAATAATGAACTGTCCCAAACAGGTTTTGATTAAAAAGACTTATAAGATGGGTGATGCAAATCAATTCGATTTGTCAACTTAAGGAGAATAAAAGTTTAACTGGATGTGGTAAAGCTGATAGAAAACATCTAGCATTCTCTAAAGGCAGGTGGTCTGGGGCTAGGAAGTATAACTATAAACAGCTACTATTGGTATGGTGTCACTCAGTCGCCCAGGTAGTGAGGTACTCAGTGGCCTCACACTCACTAAGTGACTAGTACTGTACCTGTCTGAAGAAAAGGTTGCAGGAGGCAGGGAGGAAAGAAAGAAATCCACATCAATTTTGATATGGTAGCTGAGGTCTGAGGGCTTTGAATTGCATTAGTCTTATGTTGCTACCACTCTGCTGGCTTGAATAGAACTATTTCAAAGCTCATACAAAGATCACCTCAGTGTATGTACTTATTGGAAAGAGTGAACTTTCTGTGTTTTTACACAGAAGTTATTTGGCTAATCATGTTAGTGATCCACTTTAGAAAACAACATTCCCAGGCTGAAAAATAGTTTTCTAAAACAATAAGTGATTAATTTAATTACTTGAAAATGAAACATTTAGTGTGAGGCTTAAGAATGAGCAACTTAACTTTGTGATTTTTTTTTTTTTTTTTTAAATGTTGAAGAATTTGGGGAAGAGAACTAAATTGGGCTTAAGTGGTCTATTGCTATTGTCAGTTGATGAAATTATGTGATTGCTCTTTCTACTGTTTCTACAGATTTAGTACGTTTTCAGGTTCTTAATAATGAAACTCTGCCTTCTTGAAACTCAATCCCATCTAAAAGTAAAGACAAGCCACTTACTTACAAACATTTTGATCTACAAGTGAGCAAATTATAGCTTAATTTCTGACATGTGAACACTGCATGTACCCCTTTAAATTGCACGCAAATTTCACCACTAAAGGATAAACATCCTAGTCATCAACGAAACTTAAAGCAAAGACTACAAACAGGTAAACGAACACTTTAAGATAGGAAAGCCTCTCCTCAGATCTGACAACACAAGTTGAATGTTACCATCAGGTGTGGTCCAGTCACAACAGGGAACAAATCCACTGCAATGTTTGTTGTTTTGATGTCAGCCACAGGAGCTACTTGTCTGGTTTCTGTGGATACAGGGGTAAGAAGACCAAAGTTACAAGGTTGAGAACACTGATTTATCTTCTGAGATGGTAAAGGACTGTGTCTGATCATATTATGTCCCTCGTTGCACAGGAGGGTACTTAACACTGACAGAAAAGGCTTCACCATTATTACAACACCAAAGGGAAAGATACTAAAAAAAGTAGAAAAAATCCTTTCCAGTAGTTACCAAAGTATGGGCAGGCTTGTGAAAGAAGTGAGGAAAAAAAGCTGCAATTTCCTCTGCTATTCCAGGTTCCCCTGAAATAGGGGAATTCACTCCCTTGGGATTTACAGTCCAGCAAGAATACTAACACACAACAATGGCAATGTCCCGCGCTCATTGTGTTTTGGGAACTGGAAGCTGTGGGGGTTCCCATGAAATTAAGGAAACAAAGCCTCTTTTTCCTCCAATAGTTTTTTTGGGGGGAGGTGTGTGTCACAAAATGAACTGAATTATGTAAAATAAAACACTGGAACATATTAACCTAACAAAGACATCTAAAACTGGTGTAAGCAAAAGATAGGCTGTTATAAACTGATTTATGGTTCCCGAGTTCCCTAGGGAACTTGGTTTCCTGACTAATAGTAGGGCAAGTTTTTGTCAATAAGCTGCAGAGCCTCAGTAATGATCCAGTTTGAATGGAAACAGCAACAGCCTAGCACATGTGAGTCATCTTGGACCTTGACCTCCCAGATGAGGTGTGTGTACCATTACACCTGGGTGGCAACGGTTGGGCAGCACTAGCTAGTGGGACAGATGGGAGAATTGTCTAGCCTTTTTGCTTCTGGAAAGGTAGGAAAGTGAAAATATCTAAGTGGAAAACTAATTGCTGAACTCTCCCCCCCGCTCCCCCTCCCAGCCTATTCTAGAGGTATTTTGGAAGAAAAGCAAAAGCAGATGGAAGGACATATTGAAATTTATCCAGGGAAAAGACATTTTCTAACTAGCTCTATCAGGAATATCAATACCTGCTTCTCCTAACAAGCATGCTAAGATTTAAGGTTTTCCTTTGTCAAAGGATGTTAGTCAATGCCCTCCAGAGTTAACCATTAAGCTTATTATTTCTCATAGTCTGAAAAAAATGATACTTTCTTCTGTGGAGAAGTTGCTAAAGGGAATTTAGGTGGAGTAGACACAAGAACAGAACCAACACCAAGTAAGATAAAATTCAAAGTTTGTTTTTTAATTGGGATGGGTATGCAGGCAAACAGTGATTTCTGTCCTGTAACATTTTCACTCAGTCGCAGAAATCAGGCTTCAACCCCTCTGGTCCAGTTCAGCCTGGCAGCATGGACCCTGAAGGACAGGACACCTACTCTAAGCACTTGATGTGGCAAAGTCCTGGCTGGTAGGTTGTCCCCTGTGCATAGCAGTTCTACTTTGCACTCAGCCTTTCACATGCTGTCAAGTACCCATGCATGTGTGTTTCCCCTCTTCCTCCTGCCCCTCCCCATGGGGCTACTCTCTCCACTGTTTATTATTTCGTTGACACAAACTGCAAATTGCCTTGCTAACTACATAGATCCAGGACAGTGTCTTTGATTTTCTCTATATACTAGGCCAATCAGCAGTGTCACTTGAAGTTTCAATCACTTTCTGGTCTCCCACTTCAAATGTATCAGGAAATTGTTATATAGCTGTTGCTGACTTTGCAAAGTTCATCTATTGCTTCTGTTTTCTAGCTGCTACTAGTTCATCTAGCTAGAGCTGGGCAGATGCAGTCAAAGTCTCGCTTACCTCAGCAGTTCTTTAAGGCTGGCTTCAACCCAGGACAGAAATAAATTAAAGAAATATTTCCCTGTCACTCCTCAGCTCTGGTATGTGTAGCTAAAATCTTGCCTAATCTGACACACTTTTTATGTGCAGCTCCGAACAATTTACTAGTATGGGTGTTGCCTTGGTGCCCTGCAGTGCTGGCATGGTACCCTTCGCAGACCTGGCTGTAGGCATTAAGAAGTTACTGCCTCCAGGTAACACCCTTATTTCCCTTCCAGATGCTGGATGCTGTATCACATTTTCAGCAGCAAAGTCTGAAAGTATTAAAATGTTCAATGTTATAGTAATAAAATACTTAGTGTGGTTGCCAGATGATATGGTTTGTAAAAGTAATTTTGTTTTGTCACAACAGTGCAGATGATAGAGGAAAAATCCAGTGGGGGCTCGTCAGTAATACTGCTTTTCTGGCAGATCTAAGTATTGCTTCAAATAGATGTAGGCAGTTGCAGGTAGTTGGACATACAAGAGCCTGTTTAAAGTTTCAGCTGAGACTTATTATGCCCTCTGGGTCTAGAGCAAAAATCCATTGCAGGAATAATATTTCTTGAGACTAGAATTTGGGGCCAGGAAAGATACTATAATGAAACCAGCTAAGGATTACTTTTTTTTTTTTTTTTTTTCTTTTTTTGTAAAATCTTAGTGAAAAGCCACACTAGGCAGCTGAGTAGGTATTTAGCAAACTGGAAAACTGGATCAGGCAATTCCTCTAATTTTTGTAGATGATTGTATCAAGAAAATGTTTTAAATTACTTTCATAGCTATATAAAGGGAATAGTGTCCTGCATATGGATGAAATACATATAGATGAGATGATAGATGACACACATAGATGAAATGACCAAATACTTGATGTTTTTGGAAGAAAGTATGGGATCAAATCAGGCATCACTTCTGAATCATCTGAACCTCCACCTCTTTTGCATTTCTTGGTTTCATTCCCAAATGAAAGACTCTCATGGGAATACTCTGGTCCCACTATTACCATACCATTTCTGGAGTCAGAGGTTAGCTGTCTGATTTTGGACTTTCAACAAAGCTCTCAACCTCTCACACTTCTCAGAGTCACTTGAGTTCTAATTGAAGTATATATTTAGGACGAGTTTTTTAAAAGAACCCAAAGTCATAAATGGGATTTGAGCTAACAAATCCCTTGGCTTCATGAAAAATCCCAAACTCAGGCAATAGTCCTCTAAGCAATTAAATAAGTAACTAAATCAATACGTTTGAATTATTTCCTTGAAAATCTGCATGTCCACGTAAAATTAAGAACATGCAGTACATATCTGAAGGATCAGGGGTGTAATTCACTAAGAATTTTTACAGTCTGGGTGGTCACGTTTTTGTGAGTAACAAATATTTGCACATTTGTTCTTTCTTTGAGTCACTCCTTTCCTGTAGGCTTTCATCCTTAATTATGCTGCCATGGTATGGGCACCTTTCTTGTATTCAATTATTTGTTTCCTGTTTTTTCTTCTTTGAGAAATGATCTCAGTTCTGTGCAGTCAGTTTCTTTCAGGAAAAATGTATTGCTGTTCTGCTCATTACCAGTTTTTAATTGTTAATGAAGGTATGGGTGGTTCCATCCTGTGTTCCAAAAGAGCCAGACAATATGGTACCCAACTCACTGTTCCCATAGACTCTGACAAGGGGTGAGCTGGTTTGGTGGAGCTCTGCAGCAATCAAAATATTTCTGATGGACTATTTTTCTGCTCAGAATTATTCTGCTGTTCATCTGAAATAAGTTTTCCCATATCAGCATGACAGCATTATATTTAGGGAAAAAAACAGTTTTCAACCATATCAAAAGATTTTTTATTTTTTTTTGAAAAATGACTTTCACTTCACACTTTTATTACAGATTACAACATTGTGTAAAATAAGGAAAAACGAGAATGGAACAAAGCAAGTATTTCAATCCATCTGAAGAACTTTTTTCTTAAAACTTTTCTTCATATATTTTCTTTGTTCCAGTTCAGAATGAAAACAAATTGCTAAGCAGAATTTTCTGTTTGAAATTAGCTCATATGTACGATGATCAAATGGATTGTTTGTCATACCAGAACTTCAGAAAGGTATGCACATACTTAAGGGCATTCAGGAAAATATAATACTGTTTCAGGACTTATACTTTCTAAAAGTATAAGCATATTTGAGGTGCCATTTTTTTGATAACTGTGTAAAAGAGTTGGCTGAAAACAAGAAGTTCTGGCATTCATATGTGAATAATATGGGTTTTTTTTACTAGACTGAGAATTTGTGAATTGAGAAATTTACAGATAGCAATCAATATTTGCGTAGGTAGATATCTCTATTGTAATTTTTAACTGAAAATTTCCACATTGCAAGTTTTCTTTTCCTGGCTTGTTTGTTTTAGCTGGACCAGCACAAAGCATGACCATTAAAGGATTGTGTGCCCTGAATGATTATTCTGACACTGATTATGTTCATGCTCTGATTTTCTTTTTCTACTTAGAAAACCTTTATTTAATAGCAAAAAACATCTTTCATAAAGCAGTGAATAAGACACAGACGATCCATGTTCTCAAGTATATCACTACAGGCACTTACTAGCTCTACAAACATTTCTGCAGATTACTGAACTACCTACTGTGCTCTTCACATGGGCCTCACACTTCCCAGAATTTCTTTGATTTGATGGTCCCGTCCGAATTTCAAAGAGTATCTAATGCTTTCTTCACATTTATTTTCTTCTGGTGTAGAGGCACTTTTTTTGCTTTAAGAAAAGCAAATAGACAAAGGTTCATTTGGTTAAGGTGGCTCTGCACAGCCTGGATGTCTGGTAAGAGAGCCCAGCTCTCTGTGTTGCATGGTTTCTCACACTCTGTTTAGTTATGCTTTGCTAAGGCTGAACGTGTGATCTTACATAGGAAGACATCTATTTAGCACACATAGAAGTCACAAAAGCATACACTTCAGCAAAATCTACCTATTAATCTCTGGCAGGATTTTCTTTCAGCAGCAAATTCTGTGTTTACTACTGTAACCTACGTTATTAAATTCAAACTGCTGTGGGCCTGACTGGGCAACATTCGAGTTCCCATCAGAGTTTCATACTGACTTGTTTTTGTTTTTTTCAGGTTGATACCACTTAATGTACAAGAACTTAAAGCTCTTTTGTACCTGAAGTCTCTTGTAAATCAACCTTCTCCATGCATGCTCCAGGTATATTTTGCCATTCTCTCTTACTTCATTTCTTTTTCTTTCTTTCTGTGAACTCATGGAGCTGATGCTTATATCAAAATGTTGCTGTCCTGATGGCTTCCAAAGGCTGAACACCAGGATATTTAGTCAAGGTTAACCTCCTTACAGTTATCTGTATAATGCCATGATTTGATGAGCAGCAGCAAGGGTTGGAATGAAAACTGAAAGGGTCATGAGGGAAAACAGGTGTTACCCAGAAACCTGGGGACATTGTAATAATCTTTCTGGGGCTCCACAGGATAATTTTTACTGCTTTAATATATGAATCAAATTGCTAACAAGCAATGTTTTTACAGAAGGGAAGAAAGAAAACTCTAGGATAGATAAACTATTATTCCTAAAGTGTAACAAATAACAATATCACTACTTTCTGGAAAGGCAGCTGCTAGATCATCTGATTGCTTATTCTCTCCTGCAGATCAGTTGCTGTTTCAGAGTCAGTCTTACTGGGTAGCAAAGTCTGATTTCAGCTGTGTTTAACTGTTGGACTGAACTACTTTCTGTTGGCTGCAATTCATTCCTCATTGTCCTTGCTGCTTCCAGTAACTTTAGCTAAGTTAAGAAATCTTATTATCTCAACTCTTACACTTTGTTACATTTAGAAGTATAATGCTGAGAACTGAACTTTGCACATGGATCTCTTGCAAGGCAAACCTCCAACTTTTCCTCCAGATCTTTTCCCCTCCCCAAGTTCTAGTCTTTACACCCAGATGCTATTTGCCAAACCCAATTGGGACAACTCACTCCAGGAAGACAGAATGGACTTAGGTTTTTGTAAAATTGTAAACTCCCTCTACTTTATAACATAACTCCATCCTTCACAGAGCTATTTAATTATAGCAGCAATACACATGTAAAACAACTGGTTTAGGGCTGTCCACTTGTCCTTTCTATTTTTCTCTCCATTGCTCCATGACATCTTGGGCTCTGAACTGCTCCCCATTCCTTGGGATTGGATCAGAGTTTCACTACACGAAAATAAAATAAATCCTTCAAAAAGAGATCTGCAATTCATCCTTCAAGAGCCAGAGCTGTACGCTTTCCTCCAGCCTGAGTGTACAGCTTGATAAGGTCTTGTTCTGTATCTGGCTGGTTTCATTAGTGTGAAGAGATTAGTCAAAGACACAAGACTTTTAGCGAAAATTTCATTAACTGGCTGAGGTTTCAGCAGTATGTGGAAAGCTCTTTTCACATGGAAAGAATGTTTACAGTCCTGAGTCTCCAGTGACCCACAAGAAGCTCCTTCTGAAAATATTCCCTCTTCTTTTCTTCTGTGGAGACCATATGTCCTGTGTGGAAGCAAAATATTTGTGATGCTAGGAAGAAAAAAAGCCATCCCAAGTAGTGCATGGCAGACAGGGATAAAAGGAAGAAAGGAGTGGAAAGGTATTGGGAATCAGCTTGAAAAGAAAGACTTAAATCTTAAGGAGGCTCTAAGATTGCTTTGAGGAGAACTAGAGGGAAAAGAGACACTGCAGTCTTTGGAGGGGGGGGTGCAGGGTAGGATTCCTTATGCATTCAAGCTGGCTAAATATAGCTACGATAATGTTTTCCCTAGTATGATGAAAGCCACCTCTTGGTTTATTGGGTACTTCACATACAAGTAGGAGAGAGGAAAAACATGTACAGTAACAGGAAAGGGCAGAGTTCCCAGTTCCTGATTTTTCATACAGCTAAATTAACGATCTACTGATCTTATGTGAATGCATGAGAACCTAATAGTCCCTAGGAAAAAAAAAGAGTCTAACCCTTTCTGCTGCTGCTGCTCTGAAGAAAAAGCTTCCCTGTTTGGTCTTACTCTAGCCTATGAGCTCAGAAGCAGGCAAATGAGAATGACAGATTAATTTTATTTTTAAGTCACATTTTCTAAGGTCTTGCATGTGATAGTTTAAAACTTGAGGTCAACAATACTGCAGATGCTTTTATAAAGCACAGAATGGGTGTTGTCACTTATGAATCTTTCTTTTAAAAAAGCCTCTTTATAAAGCTAGTGAAATCCCTTTAGGTGAGATGCTTTCAAGAGAAAGTGATAAAGCCTTTTAATACAGAAGTAAAAAGGTTCATGGTATAAGAGTGGATGAACAATCAGGCAGTCAGACTTTGAATACACTGCAAAAGTTTTATGGAGGTGACAGAAAGCTCAGTGAAAAAGGAGGTAGAGTAACTGTTGACTTAAGAATGCACTTAAATTGTGTGTTAAGCCTCATCTGTCTTATTTCCTTATTATGAAGACCTTAAACCAGGCCATGAACACCCAGGGTCCTGAAGCGACTGGCTTGCTCCCTGTGGGGTCAGTATAGTGGGACCAGCCTCACTGAGGTTTATGTGTAGTAAGAGCTGACTGGCATCCAAGCTAAGATGTGTGCCTGTATGTGTCCTGCTTTTCAGCTAGCAGGTACAGTATGGCAACACTGGCAGCACCAGTACGTCCACAAGTTAAAGGTCTTAAGGTATTTTATGGTGTTAATATGACAAGAAAAATTCTCTGAAGGAAGGAAGGAACCAAGGAAATAGAAACCATGAGTTAAGAAATGCTTCCGGAGTGAATCTGTGGGAATGACTTGGGAGAGCCATGGCAGAAAAGCAACCAGTCACTGCATAAGGCTCATGCAGGGTTGCCTGCAGGCAGTCTGCTCCAGAGAGTGTGAGACCACCCAAAACCAGGGCATCTCACAGTCACGCAGTTCTGCAGGGCTGTTGGGAAATCTGCAGTGATGAGTGTTTGTGGGAAGCAAATGAAACAAAGGGAGGCAGGTGAGCAATGGAAAAGAGGGCTAGAATGAAAAGGTACATGGGAAGCACTGGGGATCAAACTGCAAGGAGCAGGAAGGAAGGAAGGGAAAAAGAAAAGCTATGCTAAGCAAAACTGATGTGGTTTGGAAAGGTGAGATATGAGGAAGGGCAGGAGGATTGCTGTTGGGCTTGTTCTTCCTTTCTTTCCGAGGCTGTCAGATCACTTTCTTTGTGTCACTTCTTAAATAAATGCTAGTTCATCCCTTTGTGTTCTCTCCACACATACCCAGATTATCCTTCCTTTTTCCTCCAGCTAACAGGCTTCTTTGGTACCTACCTCCTAGCCCGTGTAGGAAGCAATGAGTTTTCCCAGTTTCTTATGTGTTCCAGGAATATGTCCATCACCATCTTTACTGAACATGTTTTCCTGCATGGGAACTGATACTCTTTCCACACACAGAGAGACGTATGTTATTTAGAAAGTCATGTCATCCATGGACAAGGCAAAGGACTAAGTCCCAACACAATTATCAGTCCTTGTTCTGAAAAGGAGGAAAGATAGCACTGTCTGTGTGAAGATGTCTCAGCTGACATTCTCAATTTACTTTCTACAGGAGAGTGTAAAATCTCTGACTCAAGTGGTGTTGCCAACTAAAAATCTATTTCCTTCCTCAAGAAGTGAGGATGAGTCATTAATAACAGTCACAGGCTTTGGAAGGAAGTGGCTCTGTATCAAACTCTGGAGGATTTAAATATTGGATGTTGTTCTTAACTATCCAAATCATGGGATTGTACTTATTTTTGTACAAAGTTTTGTTCTCTTTGAATCAAAGGTACTGTAAAAGTGCTTTGCAGTAGGCTGTTTGATTCCAGGCACCTTGGGGAGGTGTGTAGCACTCCTGAAATAAGTGTGTGGTACAGTATAATTCTGTAATATCTCTCCAAAAGGGAGGCAGAGAATTACTTCTGTGGGTAACAGTAGAACAGCATTAGCTTTTTAAGATTAGAATATAGGCCAGAAATTGTTATTCATTCTGTATAAAAAGTGTTATTCATATATACATGGACAAAAAAGAGCAATAGGCAAACCAAAGTGAGCTGGAAAGCCCATTGTTTTTGCTTATTCCTTCTTGGGATGCGCCTGACAAAGGGAGTGTAAACAGCAAACAAAAGGCTCTGTTGTGTACTTCCCTTTCCATTTGCCTGGCTCCCTCAAAACTTCTGGCAATTAAAGCACTGCACTTGTGGTTCCCTTTAAATCAAAATGAGGAAAGACCAAAGACAGGGTGAACTCCGCTGGCTTCAGTTTGATAACATTTCCTGTATAGACTGGCCTGTTTTCTTAGTTGTACATTTCCGCTAGGATTGCATGAACCTAGTCATATTACAAGAGTTGTCTTGAGCAGAGAAAACCTTTGCTTCCCAGAAGGGATCCTTAAAAAGGGTGTGGTGTATTTTTCTTTCTGTTTGCATATGTCTCTACAGAGGCTGACTTAGTAGGTGAGTTAAAAATGAAATAATAAGCTACATGAATCATCTATATGTCAGTTCCACTGCAGACCAGTGGGCATGTAATCAGACCTGCTACAGGTCCAAAAAGTATAGCTCTACACAATAGCTAATCATTTCACAAAACCTACAGGCTTGAGGGTGGATCAGGTTTCATGGTCAAAGCCATCATAAAGGAGAAAAAATTAAATAAGAAAGGGACCGTAAAGAAAAGGCACTTGAAAGTATAAACAGGATCTTTGTTTAAATTACTGCTTTCAGGTGACACAAACTTTCCTAATCATTGGCATGTAAAAATACCGGGTGATAGGCTTGCACCGGCGAGGCAGCTTGACCCCCAAACCACAGCTTCTAGGGCTTTTTTCCTCTTTTGCATGGCCAAGAAGTTTCGCTCTCTGTCAGGGCGGGTGTACCTGCCACACTTTTATACACATTTCAACAGCTTTATTTGACTCCTATGATTACTTTCTACAGCCTTCATATTTAGAGTGACAATGATTTTTGAGATTTGTTTTTGTTAGCTGTGTAACTAGAAGTTGTACTGAAAGTCTTTGAAGAAAGTTGCATCATTTATATTGTGACAAATCCTATTTCAATTAATTCTAAGTGCGTTTCACTTATCTGCCAAAGTTACCAGCTCAGACTTCACAGTCCATTCAACACTAGTGGGAGCCACACTGACACTGTTTCCTGATGTCATTTCATGTCTGCTTCTCTACATCAGTGTACATCCGAGAAAGGAGGTTTCATTTAGAGGGTAAATGTTGACCTGAGACAGGCCTGGGTAAAGCTTTTTTTCATTTGGAACTGCTGATCTGTCGAACTCAATTTCCTGTTGGAAAAGTTTAGTTTCAACAACTGTTTGTTTAATGTTCAAATACAGGAAAAGACCATGCAGATAACTTTGAACTGAAGTTTTAGTTTAAACATTCAAATTGATTTTTACTGTTTAGTTTTGCAAAGTAGAAACACATCAAAAAAATTAAGAGATATTTCACCATTAGTATTTTTTGCTGAGATTTTGGTTTCCCCTTCCAAATTAAGATGGAAAGTTTTTAACATTTCTGTCGGACAGAAAAACAGTTTTTCTCCCCCCATTCTAGTCTCATGCAATCACTGAAGATTGGAGAGATTGTTTGATGAAGCATATTAAAAGGAATGAGTTTATACTGTTGACTTAGTCATGATTAAGTGAAGATATAAAAACTATTTGTAGGAAAGATAAAAACACAAATAAATGACTGAGGGTACCTGGAGGACTTGTCATTAATAGCTGTGGGATGGCATTAATAAACTAAAAAATTAGTTTGATCATCATGTTAACGTTCCTTACGGTAAGATTTATTAACTTTTTTAATAGTTTAACATGAAGTCTCTTGCCTGTCAGAGACTGTAAACAGCCAAAGAGAATGATGTAATAGGACTTTCAAATTACCAAATCTGTTGACTACATTTTCCTAGCTCTCGTTCAGCCACTTTTGTCTTTCAGGGAACTCTTGAAATGCAGCTGCCCTTTCACAGCTGCTAGGATGTTCTTTTCAAATTTAACATGTTTCATTTCATACTTATGAATTGGTGTATTATGCATTGCCTTGCTGACATTGCTGCAGCCCAATGTACTTGGGAAGTCTTTCCAGAAACTTTATAAATTGCTGATTCTGATGTATCTGTTGAACAGTTAAGAAATTCTAGTAATGAAATGAACAGAGATGATAGATAGTTGGCACTTCCAGCTAAAACTGCTTTCTTTTGGAAAATGCACTTAATTGGCCAGAAACTGTTAGCAGAAATGTGCAGACTAGTTCCCTTGAAAAAAACCTCTCCAGCTGGAATGGCTGAGGGGTCATGACTGCTAAGCAAGGCTGTGGAAGACAGAAGTCCTCTGCTCTCTGAATCGGGTAGAGGGAGACTGAGCTGGAGTCTTTTACAGCTTCAAGGAATGCTGTGGCCACCTGAATGGTGCTTATTCATTTCAGGTTTCTGAAAAAGATGGGATATATGTATAGACAGTTATTTAAAATAAAAAACCCATGAATCACCAACTCTCTTCTCAAGTGAACATGGAGATTAGACCTCAAATCTGTGTGCAGTGTCAGCTGAAGTCATCATTTTCAACAGTGCTGCCTGAGAGCACCAAGGCATCAAATGTTGTGGCACATGCAGCACAGAAAGTGAAAATGAATGTGCAAAATAAGCTGCTGACCTCTGAGGGTTGAGGGAAAGATCTGATTATTCTAAGAGAATAAAACTGCCAAAACAACTGAGAAGATCAAAAGCAATGAAAGCAATGAATCCTGAGAGGAACAACTGAAATTATTAGTGAAACTGTTTTATGAAGTTTTCATGAAATAAAACTTCTTAGCTGAGCTCAGCAGTTTAGTCATTTTAAGGGAAGGGTTTGTGTCTGATCTCAAACTCAAGTGAGCCACTTTGAACTTATTTGAGTGTTGGTTTAGGCATCTGTTCATAACAATTTTAGCAGAAAAAAATGCCAAATTTTAGATAGCATTATATATTCTTTGTTTGTTTGGATACAGATAGAAAAATAACACTGCCAGCAGCATCTGATCTACAGTAACTTCATGGCATGTGCCTTTAAAAAATGACCTGTTCAAGCTTCGTCAGCATGTCCTGGTAAAGGCCAAAACTCTTCTGTCATTGTCCAAGACTCAGTTTTAAAGGGAAAATACATAATAAATTGTAGATTTTGGGTTCTTAGACAAAATCTGAACTGGAAGAGCAGAAAGTCCTGTCAGTATTCATGCTGGAGATTATTTTGGAGTGGTCCACAAGACCTAACACCCCCTCCACACCCCCTCAGAAAACCCTTCTAAAAAAGACAACATTAAATATCTTTCACATGGAACTGCTTCTAACTCAGGCCATCTTCTGGGGAAAAATGAAGTGGCAAGTGATGCAAACAATTTCCTCTCAAGCTGACTCAGCTAATACACCGGGAAAAAACCCACTCTTCTTGCAGTTTGTTCTCAGGGGTGGTGATGTTTTGCTGGAAGCTTCTCTCTGACCCCTCAGAGAAATTATGCAAGCAACCATTTCCAACAAGTGTATTTCCGAGTTTGTCTTCTTGTGCTTTGTGCTGGACTACTTGCTCCTTATTTAAAATGTTTGCATGAGGTCCAGAACAGCCATATTCTAAATGCTATCCTGCCTATTCCTAGAATCAGCTGGAAATTATACATTTTCAAGTTAGGATTTTTCCCTTATGCTGATTTTTTTGGCATTACTGAAATGCCCCAGATTTTCATCAGTTCACTCCTAGCCTGCATTGCTATGAAAGGAAGAAGAATCAGGTACAGAAGGGCTTTGTAGTGATCAGGTCAGCCTTGCTATGGCTATTGTTATCAGTCAAATCACAATAAATGATAATTTGTTCCTGTTATGTACCTTATAAAACATACACAAACCAGAATTTTAAACTGGATAAGGATAAAATAAACAGTGTTTTAAAAATATTTTTAGTTCATTTTATTTTACTTATTAATGGTACAAAAAATATTTTCCTCCCACACCTCAATGACTTGATTTGCACACACCCTGGGGTGCACGCACCCCACTTCAGAGACTACTGGTCTAACCCCCAGGTCGCGTGAGTGTTCTTTGTTCCCTTTTCCTCTTCCCAGAGGAAATAAAAGACATTTTTCTCCTCATGTTTAATTTACTAAGCTCTGAATTAATGATCCATTTTCTGGTGCTGAATGTCTGCATAATTTCTTAATTATACCAATAAATAATAATAACTGAATAAATACATTAAAAGTGGAATGAAATATTGCTATTCACTTGAAATGGAAATACCATAAACTGTGAGAAAACTGTCAGGACCCTGAGGACTCTAACATGTCCTAAGGCCCCGAACAGCCTCACCTGGGACTCCCACCCACACCCTCTCCCCATGGGCCCAGGAGCCTCATTTCAGCTCACACATGCTCCCTCGGGCTTTACTGAAGCACTTTGTTAAATCACTTCTTGTGAAAAAGATGAAAGTATTTTCTAGTTTAATTTATGATTTATGTCATCCCTCCCAACCTTCCCCCCCAAAGAATAGTCCTTTTTCTGGAAAAAATGAAGTCTTTCATCTCTTGGAGAATTATAATGTGGGACAGCAGGCATTTTGTACTATATTCTGCCATAGTTATAAACTAAGATTTATTCAACAGATCCAGCAGCGTCTCCGGTACATGTCTGTTTTCAGCCTTGAGTATCCAATAGACTGAACAGTAAGACAGGCTCTATATAACATCAAGGAAAATATGTTGTGGAGCATTACATAAAAATGTTACGCAATTTCCTAAATTGTTCCTTGGCTTCCCGAATGACTGGGAAGTAAGACAAAGAAGCAGTTACTTATTTTCCCTCAATTGTCCTGCTTTGATTTTCTCAGGTGGGCCAGGTGGCCAATAGAAGCTTCTGTGCAAAGGCTTTTTCTGTCCATCCCATCCCAGCTGATAGGGAATCTCAAAGCTACTTGGATCGAGAGGCGCGTAACCAGCTCCGATGGTAAACTAAATAAATGTTAGGCAATAGATGGGGAGAGTGGAAACTGCTCTAGGAGACCCTTTAGGGAGCCCTCATTATTTCTGCTGTTGGCCCTATACAGCTCAGTCTTCAGAGAGCAAATATCGTCACTGCACTGCAAAATAATTTATAAAACAGTAACGTGGACTTTTCTTGGGACAAGCTTCTGCCTTTTGGAAAGAGCTTTGAGTCTCATCTGAGCCTTTGCAAGCTGTTTATTAGTTAGCTGTTACATAAACAGAAAACAATGGAAAACAGTTGAATAGACCCTCGAATAACTTCACACCATGTTGAGGGCAAGAGATTGCATCGGGAGCTTCACATGAGTCAGAAGGACTAATGCCTTTGGAGTGCAGCTGAGGATAGTAGTGTCAGCAGCTATTAAGGGCTAGCTAACTAGAGCTGTTTAGGATCCATCTCCCATGGGGGAAGGAGCACACTGCCCACCTCTCTGAGCTTCCTAATGCAGTTCCTTTTATGTGATCTGTCTTTGCTCTTGCTGGGCTTTGGTACATTGAGGGGGAGCAGAAGCAGGGTTCCCAGCCCCCTCTTGGCATCTTTTCTTTTACATCTCTTAATTCCTTACTTCTGGCCAGTACAATGAAATTAATAATAATACTAATACTAATAATAATAATACAACTCACAAGGATAGAGTCTGCACGGCACAGTAAAGTGTTCATAATGGTTATTGCACTAGATAGAGTGCTTCAAAGCTTCTTGTTGATCCATTTAAAAAATTTCAGGCAGATCTTCTGCAGACTCTTTCTTCTGCCTGCTCCATAGAAATACAGCTCTTGACCTACTGAATCAAAGTAGTAATCATTTTGCATAGTGCCTCCCATCCAACTGTGCCAACAGCCAGAGTGCTTCAGCAGTTGGCAGATTTAGGCTGTCTTACTCAGGGGTAAGTTTCTGCCAAATTATAGGCAGAGCTGTCTTTGTATCTTTTTTAAAAATATCCTTGAGGGTTGAGTTTTGAAAGGGTATTGGGTGCATGATTCATTTAAATACTTCTCAAAATCTGATTAGACACTTGCTGGGCATCCCTAACCATTTAAATGACTTTTGAAAATCTGCCAATAAATAGTTTAGAAGCTTGCAAGAGCTTTGAAAACAGAAGAGATGCAGTAGTCCAAATTTTTGGTGGAATTTAGGTGTTTTGCCAGATTTTCAAAAGTATATGTATGCCTGGGTAGGCTCTGAAAATGTAAATTTAGGTTGCTAAACTATATATGGTAATGGGACCATAGTCGTTAGGGTGTTGTTTGTTACTTTACATCCTTGCCAAAACTCTGAAAAAATTGACTCTAATGTAACTCTAGATGTTCTCATCCATATGAGTGTCCAAATTTTAATTTTGACTTAAGAATAAGTAATTTTGGATAGTATTTGTACAGAGACACTTAACTTTAAAAGCTTTATGCATATCTTGTATTAGATTGTATATAATAATCATATTTTATAAGAATACAATCAATGTATTTATAAATACACATAAATATTATATAGACTAGCTGATAAAATATAATGCAAATTAACATTAAAATAATTATGCAGCAGAGCTTTCACAGCAAATTTCTCTTTGAGAAGTATTTCCTTCACTAAATGGCCGATGGACTAATAATACTAACTAGTGACTTCATTACTGAATAAAGCTAGGTACAATGCCATAAACAAAGTACAGAAGTTGGATAAATACAAACATAAATATGCACCCAAACATTTTGGTACATGAAGCTTTGATCAAATTGGTGTTAAGATCAAATTAACCTTATCTTGACATAAACAGATGACATTGTACTTGGAATTGTTACTGAAGACGTGAAGGATTGTATCCTGTTGTCTATATTTGTTTTATTTTCATGTTTTCAGTTTTGAGCCTAGTGGGATGTTTACATGACTCGCTCATCTTTATGGTATGTATATTGAAATCTGTGATTACAAAATAAACAAAGTACAAAGAATTCATTATTCTATCTGGAAAGGCATGAGAGTCTTTGCATACATAGGAAAGACACAATCAGGACAGCTGTGCTAACGCAAGTTCTGGCCCTGAATGACTGATGAGCCCCTTCTTTCTTCCAAAAGATCTCCCTAGAATCTGCCAGTGGTGCTTTTACCGCACACATTCAAAATATAGCCACTGATTTTTTTCTGGCTAGCTAATAATTTATTTGGAACGCAGCACCGATGTCAGTTTCCAGATGTTTTCTCCAAGAGAATATTTCAAATTAGCTAAAGATTTGGATATTTGCATAAGGCTTTGAATGTTCCCAACATCCCTTCGATCTCTGTCATATGCTGGGCCCTAAATCTGCACTGGTTGCATGGCTTTGTCTAGAGACAAAGAGACTGTCTTCCCAAAGACTGTGCAGATCCCCTGCAGAACGTCACCGATTGACTGCCCTGTCTCCTGGAGGTCTGAATGGGTCTGACTAGGTCTGAATGCAGCCAGTGCTCAGCACTGACAAATCCTGCAGGGCACACTGCAGCCCTGCTGCCATCTCATCTGTCTGAGTGGTGGTATTATGGCTTTGTCTCTTGAGTTCCAGTCTTTGATTGATAGGGGTCTACAAGAAAAATGTTGGCATTCTGTACCTTTCTGTATCTCAGACACTGGGCTGATGTGGAGCTCAGCCCCTAGGCAGGCTGCTGTCATGCTTGCCCTGAAGGTCCTTCTGCTCTCCATTGGTGTTGGTTTCTCTTGTTCCTTCTGTTATGAGCATCCTCCACCTCAGCGTGGCCCTGCACCACCACATGAACAGGCCAGAGTGTGGACTGACATGAACCTTGTGAAACTCAGCAGGGACAGATGGCAAGTCCTACCCCTGGCATGCACGAACCCTTTTCAGTGCCGCAGGCTGGAGACTGCCTGCTTGGGGAGCAGCAATGTGGAAAAGGCCCTGAAAGGTCTCCAGGGTGGAAGGGGCTGGAGGACTTTCCCTGTGAGTAGAGACTGAGGGACCAGGACTGGTTCAGCCTGGGGAAAACACAGCTTCAGGGGATATGACAGCAGCCCCCCAGCGCATATAAGGGTGTAATGGAGTACATGGGGCCAGGCTCTTCACAGTGGTTCAGGGCAGGAGAATGCAAGACAACAGGCATAATTTTAAAGAGGAGAGCTTCAGAGTGGGTATAAGGAAATGTTTTTCCCCACAAGGAGAAACAGGCAGTGGAGCAGGTTGCTCAGAGAGCCTGCATAGTCTCTGTCCTTGGAGGTTTTCCAGATGTGACTGGACACAGCTTGGAGGAACCCAATCTGATCTCAGAGATGAGCCTGCTGTGAGCAGGAGGATGGATGCGAGACCTTTCCTACCCAAAATGCTCTGTGATCATATGATCACCTATTGCTGCCTTGCTTGGAGCAGTGGACCCCTGTAATCAGTGTTAGTGAGAAAGAGAGAGGATTGTCATGCCTCTAAATATTAAAAGCTTGGGAATTATGGCAACTTCAGAAATGAGAAAGGAAAGACTAAATATTGGCGTGTTGAAAGGGTGTGATAGGGTTGGGGAATGAACAAACACAATGAAGAAGGATAGGGACACATAGATAAGGAGAAAGTAAATGGAGATGATAAGAGGTGGGATGGGGAAATGAGTGAAGGGGAGTGAGGTGGGAAGCAAATCAGTTCAGGGAGACAGAAGTCGGTAGCTAGTGGGAACGGGAAGATGCTAGGCATTGTGAAACACTTCATATTTCAGAGATGAGAACCTTATTATCAGTTTGTCTTGGAGCTTTTCTTTTCCCAAACATGTATGGTAAAAGTGCCCTATCAGTGTCACTTGCAAGATCCAGAGTCTGTGTTAGTTCCTAATTTTGTCTGTCCTTATGGAAGAAATAGCACTATTGCTTTCAGATTTTTATTTCAGGGCTATGGGAACTACCATCCCAACTATTAGTAATGGGTGGCAATATCTCTGGCTCAGAAAGCCTGGTAGAGTTCCCAGCTTTGTTGTTATCACAGGGTTGTATTGTCTGGCAAAAGGACAAGACTGTGTACAATACGTTATCTCTGAAAGCACAAAGTCTGGGAATGTGAAAAGAAAAGACAATGGTTTTGTTTAATCTTTAAACTTTAGAAAAAGAAAAAAATGTGCTATGTATCTTAAATATTACTGTTTATATGAATATATTTACATTAAAACAATGGGACTGGATATTGCTTTGTGAAAGCATCTGATATTAACATTAGCTTGGGGTTTTTTGTGTGACTGGATAAGTGAATCTGGCACACAAACCTTGTGGGAAGCTACTTGTTCAAGGATCCGGTTTGGATTCTGTCACTCCTTCCTGATGGTGCTTATCCACATAATCAGTGAGGTTTAGTGGTGGCGTAAAGTACCACTTAGCTTTTAATAAGTCCGAAAAAATCTGGCCTTTACTCAAATTGCATTGACTTCTGCTTTAAATAGCAATCCCAATTCAAAGGTCTAGGCTAAAATAAAAAATAGTTGGATTTTAAACTCTCCAGCTACTTTGCTTTTGTTTCTCAGAAATGTTATCTTATCACTATTTTCAATGGTATTGACATCTGCCATTCATACTATTTCATCATGATATACCATTATTGTTAAGGAAACACAACACTGAAAATGAAGAACAGATTAAGGCCTTGTGTAAGAGCTGTTAGCAGCAGCTGAAGCAGACAGAAGAAAACACTTAAGGGTGACCCAATATTTCTTTGAGAATTTTAAAAACATGCCCAATCCTTTGATGGCTGGTACTGAAGATATCTTTCAGATGTTTAGGAATAGCTTCTTTTGTGATAAATTGGTTTCTGTTCTATGGGGAGGGGAGTTCTCTAGTTTGTTCTTTGCATGACTTCTACTAAGTTAAAAAAGTCACAAACAAAGGCATAATTCTTTATTGAGTATTTCTGAGTAGCCTACTTTAACACTTAACTTTGTTTCAAGGGCTCAAATTTCTATCTATAAGAGAGAAAGGCATGTTCTATCTTGAGAAAGGCATCAACTACACGTTATTAAACACATACAATCTTCTATTATCCTGCATAACTTTGGGGATTTGAAAAGGAAGTTAAAACATTCTTTGTTATTAAATTTTGCATAAGATAAAGCTCCTAATATTAAGAAGAGTTCTAGAAACACAAGGCAAATAATACTATAAATTAAAGCAGCTTATTGTATATATTTTTCCCTAATTAAAGATCAAGTTCTACAAAAATATGCACTTGTGCCTCCTATCACACAGCTGAGCAGGTGTTTCTGTGATGGGACACTGGACCTCTACACCACACTTCCAAAAGCTTGGTGTGTGCTCTCCTTGTAATTTGTCATCCTCCACCATGAAAGAGCTGCTTTCCCACTCACAACTTGCAGTTAGGCTTTCTAGCTCAAACAGTGGCACCAGCCTCTTCTGCAGCCAGCATAGGAAGTATACTGAGATGTGTGCTATTGCACACTGTGCCAAATGATACCCATAAGGTCAGGCCACCACACTATTACAGCAGTGCCACTATTCACATTATTTGTGTTTTACCTCCCCGTATAGCCCTGCCCAACCCTGCTCCGTTGTCCCACCTCATCCCTGCTCCAAGGTTGGCATGAGGTCTCAATGACCTCTCTGCATCAGCAGTAGGCATTGACTTCCTCGCCCTCCACACCGTGCTCCTCTCTCTCTGCAGCAAAGTGGCAAAGCATATTAAAAATTCTGTTAAAGTCCTATAAAATCTTCCTGTGAATGTTTTTGTTATAATTCTGACCAAAGTAAAAAGCAAATTGAGGGATCTTTAAAATGACAGAGTTAACTTCTAATCAGAATTCTGTATAGTCAGCTTTTCATTACCTTTGTAACTTTTAAAGAAAGCTTAGAAGTTTTTTGATGGAAATCTGTATTTGGGCAGCAAAGAAAGAGACTCAAATGATCAATTTTTCTGAAAACTAGGGTACCAATTCAGGAGCTAAGGGACCTAAGGCATCTAAGTTGAAGAAAGCTTAAAAGAAGACCCAATATTAATTCTTTTAAACAGCATTATTATTATAAGATTTAATCTATTGATAAGATCTAATTCACTTTGATTGATGTGCAATTTTAAGTGTTGTTCATAATTTAGAGATATGTCTTTGTTTTGGTATTTTTTGAAAATACTGATGCATTAAACACAGTGCATACGCAGAAGAAGAAAACTTTATGTGCCTTAGATGTATAAGCCAACACTGAATCTCTGATTTCTCAGAAAGCTTGACAGAAATATATTTCCATTTCATATTGTCCTTTAGTTAAGTAATGTCATATTGAACACAAAGTTGAAATGCTCTTCTCAAAGCTAATCATAAGCAATTATCTCCTAGCACATAATTGTTGTTTCTGGAAGTTCTGTTACATAAACAACTAAATGTGGACTATGTGGGAACATTTCAAATTGCAACATACTAGTTTTTCCAGGAGCTGGTGAAGTCTCCACACTTCTTTGTCCATTTCTTTGATGGTGCCTCTAGGTTATGAAGGCGCTCTGTGCCTTCATGATGGCATAGACTCATCCTGAACACCAGATAAAGGATTTAAAACAATTTACAGTTGCGTGTAATTGCCCCCTTAAAACTTCAGCCCTTGTGTGAGTTATGGCCTTTAGGGCTTGTTCAAAACTGTTCAAAAATAGTGTTTGAGGATACAGAGAGGAGCCAGAACTTCTGTCCTGACCATGCAAATCTCCAGGTCATCCTTGGTTTATGTGAGGTCAGTCAGGAAAATAGCTGCTGACGTTCTTTTTTATGGGCACTGACTTAAACTGCTTGCAAATGGCCCCTCCCCTCCTACAGCCTGCCTTCCTGTCCACCAAGCCCAGGCATTCCTGGGCACAGGGTTCACACAACCAGTGAATGCTTATAAATAGCATTCTCTCTTCATCCACTGTGTGCTACTGTCCACTTCCTTTTTGACCCTCTGCAGGTATGGAAGTGCTTGGAAAAAGCACCACTTGCATCCAACTGAATCCTCATTTTGCAACAGCACAAAAAGATCTACAATTTATTCCACAGACTGGATATATTTGAATATTTGTACATAGCTTAAATTCTGGAGCCATTATCTTCTCTGTTGCTGAGTTGTATAAGCTGCATGCATGGTCTCCAAGATTCCATTTACAGAGGTTTTCCACCACAACTGTTTTGTTTATTAAGTCTCCCATTAGGTGTCTTCTGTCAAGCCAAGTAAGGTCTGATGGTTTCTTTACAAGTTGTAATAACAGGACTCCTAACACCAAACAGCTACATCCTAATGCATCAAGCATTACTTCAGTGCATTGGAACTCATCTGGGACCAATAAATAGAACCAACAAGAAGTTTCTAATTCAAGTAATTTTTTTGACAACTGACTCTTTAAGAAACACTCAGTTTTTCAAGAAATAACAGCATCATTCCCCAAGATCTAAGTTTCCCATTTGGGTTAGAAATGATCTTTGGGAAATGTCATGAGCTATTCATAGTAAGCAATACAAAAACTTGTGAAAAACCAACATCCAGCTTCAAACTATAGTCTGCTATATTTTTGAGCATGCCATATTTGACACACTTCTCACAACTATTGTTCCTTGAAAAGAAGTATTCAGATAATCTGCAGCATTGAACTGTGATTAGACATTTGGTAATCACCCTGTTTAAATTTGTTCTGCTGCTCCTTTCTTTGTTGTCTGTTCACATCTCACCTGTCCCCTTCAGTAAGCTGGACAGGTACTTGTGTGGCCATACAGGAAACATGAGTAAACTGGAGAAGGAACCAAAAAAGAAAATGTATTCTTCAAGTAGATCAGCTGCCTGTACGATTGACCATGTAGCCACCCTAACAGCTCAGCCAGAACAATGAAGGGACTAGGGAAGAGCAAGCAGACTCTTGAAAAGGAGGATGCAATTTATGCAGGAACTCCTGTAAAAGAAATGCTCAGGTATCTTAGGCTTCAAATAATGTGAACCCCCCCCATTTAAGACATTTGGCATATGCAAGAAACTGTAAATGGGTTCAGAAGTACAGTGGAACAAGCACACGGGTTTTCAAGATCTGGTGAAAAGAGTTGTTTGTATTACAATAGTGCTTTGTGAGCTGTGATTACCACCCCAGCTTTTGGCTTTGCTGGACTGTGTGTCGTTCATTCCTGTTAACACAACAGTCAGTATACACTTAACAGTAATAACCACTTAACAGAAAGAAAATGGTATTTTATTTGCCTTTTGAACATCCAGTTGCTGCTGTGTAATATGCTGTGTCCTTTCATTTGTTTAACAACAGTTAAGGATTAAAGTTGTGTTTTGTTTTGACATTTGCCATGGCTTTGTGCATGAATGATGATCAGACAAACTGTGAGCTCACTGATGATGACTCA